>NC_081412.1:650020210-650320210 GCF_030272615.1 Cryptomeria japonica
CTATATCTACATATTGTTATCTCTACATCTCTCCATCTCTCAAGTTTCCTCTTTGTCTTTGCAAATTGAGCTATCTTTGTTGCCTTCTTCTATGTATCCCCCTCCTCCCCCCTCCCCTCTCTCATTTTCTCTCTCTCCTCTCTCTAGCTCTCCACATATCTCCCACCCTCAACCCCTCTTTTACCATATATTTCTTTCTCTCCTATTTCTCTCCCTCTTTCTATCTTGCCCTATTTCTCTCTCTTTCTATCTTTGCCTCTCTCCATATTTATTTTTCTATCTCTATTTCTCTCCCTATCTCTCTAGATTTATCTCTCCCTCTACCTCTATCACTCTATCTATCTCTCTCATCCTTTCTCTCATCCTTATCTTCATCTCTACCTCTCTCTAGATCTATTTTTATGTTTCTATATCTCCCTCTCTCTACCTATCGCTATATATCACTTCATATATCTATCTTTATGTTTCTATCTCTTCCTCTCTTATTCTCTCCCTCTCTATATTTTTATCTATTCCATCTCTCTCTCTCTCTCTCTCTCTCTCTCTCTCTCTCTCTCTCTCTCTCTCTCTCTCTCTCTCTCTCTCTCTCTCTCTCTCTCTCTCTCTCTCTCTCTCTCCCCCTTAATCTCTCCATGTTTCTATCTTTATCCCTCCCTCTCTCTCCCTCTCTCCTTATTACACAAATAGCCTATTGCTAATGGAATCTTATTATCATCCTAATTCAAAGTTTTTGTTCCAATCATGCTTGTACCCCTATATGTGAATGCATAGTTGATTTGAAGCTTGTTAAATTTATGATAGAAGATAAGAGTTTTAGTTAATACATTAATTTTTACTCTTTATTGTTGTTGGAGTTGATTTTCTAGTCTTAGAGTGTCCAAGAATTACTTATTATATGGTCTATACTTCAGGTGATATTTATCCAAGATTTTTTATCTTCTTTGATAATTATGTTTGACCACTAAATTATTTTGTTAATGATTGTTTTTGTTTCTCATGCCAATGTCTAATTTTTAACGACACTTTATCCTTTTGCAGTTGTTAATTTTTCGCATCTTTAAAAACTAACTTAATGAAACTCATAATTTCAATCTATTTTAATATTTGATAAGTTAATTTAAAAATTTATTTTCAATTATATTTTTTTGCATTTAATGGATTTTTATATATTAAATAAAATAATTTAAATATTATAATATTTCTATTATATAAATTTTACATTAAATTATTTTCATATATAATTAAAAAAATATTTTGTATTTTATTAGCATATATGTTTTAAATATATTTATGTAGGTATCTAAAAACACACACACATATATACATCTTTACAATGTTTATATTAAATTTGATACTTATTTAGACAACAAAATATTAATATTTAAACTTTTATTTAAGTAAAAGAAAATAGGAATATGAAAATTATATTTAAGTTTAGTTTTACTTATACTTTTAAAGGTAAAAGTTAAATTTTTAGCTTTAAAAATTTTAATATATTTATCGAATCATTTTTTTTTCTCTCTATCTCTATCTCTCAACCTTTTTTCTTCAACCTATCCGTTTATTGGTAGGAACTTTTAAATCATATTTGATTATTTATTTTAAAGTTTAAAATATATTGTTTGTCAATTTTATCTATAATAATTGAATTAAATGACATCTAAAAATTTGAATAATAAGATCCAAATTTTCATTCATACTATGAAACAAAATTAATCATCACATTTCTATTATTTCATGCTTTCAATTTCATTTTTAAATATTTCATTATGATACACAATACTCTAAATAACATTTCTACTATAACATTTATTAATCTTAAACACCTTCAAATCACTATCCATGCTTATCTAAATATCTTACTTACAAAAAAATCATAATACTACTATTTCAAATTAACTAAAGACATCTTGAACAATATTGTATTTTCTTATATAAAGGTATGCAGAACTCTCTAATAGTTAAATAGAGAGTAGAAATAAAATATAAGTAAACTAGCTCTCATATCTAAATAGAGTTGATGCTATAATCTTGTTGAGAGAAGACTTATAACAATACAAATTAGAAAGACATATACATTTAAGTGATTGGATTGAGATTGAGAGAATTAACTTTTCTTGGGTTGCATTCAATTGTTTAAACAATTTTTTATGTATGTTTGGTATGGGCCCTAGTAGCCTCAACATATTGAAAAAATGTTTTCTATTTTTCTATACATTTCTCCTTACTCTATCTAAATGCTTTCATGTTTTTCATTCTACACAAACCACTATTGGGTAAGAATTTGATGCTTTGCGTCTTGTTATTTTTGTTTCTACTTACTATTTGATTTTAGTTATTTCTTTCACTATTAAGCTTGGAAAATAATTAAGGAAGGATTTAGAGATATTCTAGAGTTTCCTTTTTGTTTTCTATTTTTAAGTTGGTGTTCAAGGGAATGAAGCTATGATGTCTAGTCATGAAAATACTCTTAATTATCTCATCCAATTTACATATTAAGCTAGATAATATATGCATGTCTAAAAATATCATTTTCATACTATTTGGTCATTGATTTATAAATTAGAGTAGTTAACTCTAGAATATAACCATATCTCTCTAGAAAGATCTTTTAAATATACTAAACATTTAATATGTGAAAGTTGCGACTGATTGTTAAGTATTGATGCACTAGGTTTTCTCAAAGCTCATTGTGAAATAATTGATAAACATATAATGAAATTGCTAAGTTGTACCTTAAAGATAAGAGATGATAGCCAAATTACAATTGAGTATGAGCTCATGATCGTACTGTACAAAAAAATGACACAAGAGTAGGATTATACAATCATCAACCTTTAATAAACATAGAGTCTCACTTAAGAATTTTTACAACATCCATACAAACTTTCAAAAATGGTGGAATGTGTACAGGGTAGCAACCTTCTACTAGATGATGCAACAACCAATTTTTCAAACAATGAGTAGGAAGAGGGCACATTTACCTTTAAGCCACTCAACAACCTTAGACAACATCTAAACAAGATGGATTTTGCAACCTACACAAAATGCTTTCAAACCAAGATGTTCGAACCCTCTACTAATATGAATGATGATAGGTCCCTTCCAAGTAATAACACATTCCTAAGAGAAAATATGTGCCATAAAATTGATGTATGACACTTTCTAATGAAATAAAAATACGGGAAGATTCTTAAGGCTAAGGGGAATATATTTTTTTAATGTAAATTTCTAAGAATGTGATCAAATAATCAAATAAGTGATAAAACAATTAAAAGGGGGCCCCAAAAGACAATTGTGTAAGTTCTCAACTGTCCAAGTTTGGTGATAGAGTCCCACTCTAGTGCAAGAGTCTTATTTTTCTATTGGTATCCCTAATAGGTGTTTTCCTATTTAGAATTAGCATCTTATCTAGTGAGATAACCAGAACTAGGGATTGGTGTCTATGATATTCTAAACACATAAGAGAAACAAGAAAGGAGGACCAATGAAAAATGGACTCCAAAATAGTAGAAACAATTAAGGGACCAATAAGGTCTTAGACACTTGATATAACCTCACAATAGCCCACAAAGAAGAGACTAATCCCAATGGTTTAGGACATTATAAGAGACTCCCACACAAGGCCAAGAAAAGAAGGGGTTAAGGGAATGTTGGTCCATAGAGGATGAAAGAATAGTCATTAAAAATATTGAAGGGATAGCTAAGATGGGTTGGGTATGATCTACATGCCCTATGACAAACTCAACTTGCAAGTCCCAATACTCCTACGATAGGTAGGCCTTATATGTCATAAAAATCCTATACTAGCACAAAAGTGTTGCATAAAATTTAGTTTAAAAAATTCCCCCACAACACTTGTTGGCTAAAATTAAATTTTTATGGGTCTTCTAAAGTGAACTCAAGTTAGGTAAGTGGTGGTGGGGTCATTAGAGATCTAGGTGGTAGGGTGCTGATGGCCTATGTGGCTAACTTGGGAATTCCAACTTCTACTGTGGTAGAAGTGATGGTGAATTTATAAGGTATTTCTATTGACATGGACAAGGGCTACCCAAATATCATCACCAAAGGTGATTCAAAAAATGTCATCATGATGCTATAAGGCATGGCAGAACAAGGCTAGTGTGTGGGTGACCTTATCACCAAGTATCAAGGTGTCATTGCCACCTTTAGCCATGTAAGGCTTCAACACACCCTTAAGGAAGTAAATAGGTCTACGGAAATTTTGGCAAACATTGGTCCTTTTCCTAATGGTCTTAAATCTAGGATGATGCAACACAAGTTACCTAAATATATTCATGCCATGGTTCTTCAAGATATTAATCCCAATTAGACCTAAAGATTTTAAAATCATCTTTTCCTTCGTTATCCTATTGATTTTGTACTTTAATCATTTATTGATGTGGAATTGTTACATCTAGTGGAAGATCTATTTCTTTCAAAATCGTCTTTAGCCATGTTTATCCTAAAGCTAGTTTTAGCAACCCCTTTTTGGTTCTTGTTTCTAGCTTCACTATGGAAACCATAGGTGGTGACCTTATTGAAATTGAGCTAGACAGATATGGTGCTTTTAAAAAAATGGTGTTCCTTAGAGAAAGGTGATGGAGGGAAATCTAGCTAGATACGTTGAAGGAATGAAGGTCTTCAACCCTTCTTTGTTTCAGTAGTTTTCCCAGTCCTAAAATGAGGGCAAAATCCAAGTGGGTGGAGTGAAATTCATAGTATCTTTGGAAACCATTTTGGCCACTATGGGTCTTATAATGGAGAGCATGACCTTCCCAAAGAAATGTAAGGGTAATTACAAGGTATATTTCAAGAGGACTCAAAACCTTGGATGGGAGAGTTAAATAGTTTCATTCTAAGCTTTTCCTCATGCTCAACCAATTAAGGTATGGTGTGAAGATGAATTTCCCTTATTGGATATTCTTTTCTATCACCCAATCTATGGTTGTTGCCAAAGCTTAAAATGTCCTTCCCCTGTGTCGGAGGCTTGTTTTGTATCTGTATAATTTTTACTTGAATTTAACACCCACCTGTGGGCCAATTAGAAAACCCTCTAGTCGTACTCTTTGCATTGAGCTATCAAATAACCTGAATAATAAAGATGTCATACCCACCCCAAAACCCAAAGGAACCACTACTCAGGTTAATCCTAGTAGGTTAGCTAAAACCAACAACCCACCAACCCCTCCCATTACTAAATACAATGTTGAAGAGATGAAGGCAAAGGAAAATATTTTGGAGGACTCTACTTCCTTGTGGTCTACTAGGTTTGACTAGACCCTAGACAACCCTATTAGTAATGTTGCAACCCTTTCTACATGCTCTTTTGGGTCTCCTTCCCCCTCAACTATGAACTCGCTAAGGAAATGAGGCTTCCCTACCTTTGTAGATAAGGTTGGTGTGCTCTATGATCACTACAACAAATAGGAAGCTATAATCGGTTTGCTTTTGGGGCAACTAAATGTGAAAAAAAAATTAATAGGCTTGAGGCCCATTCTAAAGGGGATTCTATAGCTTAAAGTTGGTAAATGGATGATAAGGATCAAAGGGTTTGGGTGGTGGCAAACAATTTAGCTAGAAAGATTGATTGGTAGGAAGGAATTGAAGACTAATTGAAGTGGCTTTGTTATAAGATAGGCTACAAGGAGGATATAAATGAAATGATAAAGGCAATTGAGGTTCTACAAGACAACCATTCATCCCTAAAAAGGAAAATCTAGAGGAAATGTTAGCACAAAACAATGAAATGTCCAAGAATAACTTTGCCGCTTTATAGGTCATTTAGAAAGAAATCGAAAGGAGGTAGTCAAGAAAGAAATATTATTTGGATTCTTCTCCTAAGTTACTAGTTTGGATTCATTTGTGTCTAGGGTGAAAGCTACCCTAGAGTCCCCTGCTATTTCATTAGGTAAAATTTTGGACAAGAAGCTCTCCTCCGACAAAGTGAAAGTGATGAGCTAGATTGGAAAATTGAGAAGGCACCCACAAGGTAGGCCATTGGTTTATGCCTTGGGTATGTGTGTGTATAGTGGTTTTTTGTTATGTTTGTTTAGTATAGTCTAGTCTCGTCTTTGGGTTTTGTGGTTTTGGGTTTTGGGTGTCTACTGGGTTTAGTTTCTTTTAGGTAGATGACACTCTAGTTTAGGGCTCTCACTCCATGTGAGATTGTGGGTTTCTTCACTTTAGGAGCTATGTAATGTTCTATTTCTCTCCCAATTTACTCTAATTAGAACAATTAGTCTCAAAAAATTGAAAATACAATGTCAACATGATCCATGTCAGTGTAATTAAGGCATTTTACCTTGGTTTATTCTTACCTAGGTCCCATTACACTTTACTTAAGATTTCTTAGGGAATTGCATAGGATTAGTTGGAGCATTTCCACTTTTGATGGACATATTGCTTTATTACTTTATCATATACACATTTCATGGTTGCACTTTTCCACATTTGGTGGGTGATCCATTTTTAGTGGTGTTATAATGTGATCCCTTTTCTACTTTAAATAGTTTGATAGTTTTTCTCTCTACTTCTCATGTCACTCACCTTGGCTATATAATTGAGGGGAACGGCTTATTGTATCATTGATGAGAATACAATTTGTTCTTGTCTGTATTTCTCTCTCTTGTTATTGTTCTATTCAATAGGTCTCTAGATCTTGGGTGGCTATCTTCATAGCCAATTCTTACACGACATTAGATTTAATAGGTTGTCTTTAGTAGTCATTTTTTTAGAGACTTGTGGTGTAGTGCATTTTTGGAGCTTCCTAGGTCAAATTTGACTCTACCATTATGTCCAGAAGGCCGTTTTCGTGAATTTTGACTACAAATATACCTATATTCCATATAAAATTGTTTCAAAAGAAAAAAAAATAGTCAGAGGGGCATTAGGCCCCCTCCCCGACAACAGTTTGCAAAATTTAGTTTTGTCCTTATTTTGTTTCTGCAAAATTTTCATTGATCGGGGTAGAATTTATTGTTCTGAAAACAAAAAAACGATTTTATTTGGAGCAGATTCCTTTTGGATCTGAAAATTACTCTATGTATCAGATTTTTCCTCGACCTACATCTCTTCCTACAGGCTTTCCTCCATGCGTTCCTTCTCTGTAGTTAGCCTTGTTCATTGATATCAGCAATATTTTCACTGATTCCTCCACTAAATTGGATATATTTTATCGCATATATCTGAGGTCAGATAGACCTTATTTCCAGTTTAAAGGGTGGATTGGGCTTCCTTTGACATTGGTAGCGTCTTTGTTCTCACTTGATCCGTAGGCTGATTTTCCATGATTGGCAGCTTGGATGATCGTTTGTGGTCTATTCAGATCATTCACAACTGGTTTATTATCTACAAGGCCTCTGTCTTAATTTGACAGTTGAAGAATTCATGGTTGGTCGATCATTATCATCTTTTGCAGGTAGTAGGTTGGCTTCCTTAGATTCAGAATTGCTTCATATTTTACTCGTCGTACTCCCAGATTAGGCTGCATTCCTGTGGTCAAAGTGTCTTGGCTCGAGGACTTCATATTATTACATAGGAGTTTGGTAGCCGATTTTTATTTCACTATGCATAATCATTAGACATTTTCAGATTGACTTATGTGGATTTCCTAGGCCATATTCATCTACTATTTGTGAATCGGTGGAGGCAATTGCCTGGCTCTTATTGTGTAGCCTTCTTGTTAGGGTGATTAGTATGTAGCTAATGTCTATTGTAGAGGTTTGAGCTTATGATCGACCTCCTTTCACTTATCCTGGTGGCTGGATGGATTCTTTTCATCGTATCACAATTTGTAGTATTATATGCGAGAGACTTCATTGCATCAATCTCATCTATTGTTTTGGTTCATCTCACTCATTTGTGAGTTGTGCATTATTCCCATCAGTGCTCTTTGATTTTGTGGGTGCTGTGAAGGTGATCTACTGTCGATTTGTCTTGCTTGGAGCTAACCCTCATTCCTTACAATGAAAGTTCTTGGATCAGACCTATCTTTTTCTTGCTTCACAATGTTGATTTGAGGTGGGCCTATGGTGTTTTGCAGCGCCTTAATGGCCAGTTTGAGTGCTCTTGCATTTGTTGGCTCTTGATAGCTTACATTTTTCCTCTCATCAATCAGTATCCATTGCTTGAGCCAGCCCATAATTTCATTGCCCCGCGTGTTATTCTATGGTGATTAGGGCATATCACATTTGGCTCAGTGTATCCTATATTGGCTTCAGATCTTCATTGCTGCAGCTTGATAAAGACATCATTTTTATTGTTTGGTTGAATTTTGAGTGTATGTATGGCTTAGGTATTGACGGTAGAGGCTTTAATATGTTCGTTTTGTTCGACGACTTACAAATGTCTTGAATCACATTCGCCAGATCTATTAAAGCACTACATTGTCTAGATCTTTGTGATCCATATGGTAGTAATGGTTGTCTATGGGAGCCATGCATACCTTTGTCGTGGCTCTTCATTGACTCGTAGAGCCTGTGCTCCTTGCCGACACCTTCATTACTACCTAATCCCATTCACTAAAGAAGTTTTTTAGAAGCCTATCCTTTTTGAACCTTCGGTTGGTTGCAAAAGGCTCACTCTGTAAATTTTTTGCTCCCACTGCTTGTGTGGTCGGCCTGTTGTTATTACTTGGAGCTTCTTGTATTGACAGTGAATTAGTCGCAACTATCGACTATAGAGAGGTTGGGACATATTATAATTTGCAGGATTGTGTTGCCTCATAATCTTCTGAAGTTTGGCGAAGATTCAATATGCATACTCATGACATGAATGGGTTGATTATTGCCTCAGTTCATGGTGATTTGAGTTTTCATTGGTGACAATTGGCCTTGTGGGGCCAAGAAACTGTTACCTAATTTGGAGGTGTTTTTCGTGTGAAGTTGGCACGAGGCCAAGAAACTTTTACCTAATTTAGAGGCGTTTTTCGTGTGAAGTTGGCACTTTGGAAGTGACACGGAATGTTCACAATTCCTCACACTAAAATTTTTCAAACTTGCTAAACTAATCTTCTTTTTAAACCCCCTCTCCATTTGCATTTTGAGTTTGATAGGTGAACTTCAAATGGTGATATCTTGGCCATATGACCTCATTTTTTAGTGTAATTTATTTTTATTTGTGTTAATATTCTATGCTTTCTGTAGTGGTCTAGTTAATTTTTTATTTTTTGTTCGTTTCAGGTTTTCACAATTGTACTTGTCCAATCCTTGCTTCTACAACTTCTGGGGCTTCATTCAGGCTCATATGACCTCCTCTTTAGATGTTAGTTTTTTTGAAGGTATATGATATCTTCTTTACTTCATTTTGGTGCTATAAGTTTGTATTCATTGAGTGTAAAACTTTTACTTTCAACATATGGTCATTTTTGGCCCATTTCAGCACTTGTAATGCTTGGATCTTAATTTGATCTTTGCATTAGTCATTTGAGTCTATTACAACACAATTGAAGTAGTTCTAAATATTGAAATCAAAAGTCCACCTTGCCTTTTTTGCAAGTGGCCATTGTAATCACACTAAGTATAAAGTGTCAAATCATCATTTTTTTACTTTTTTTATTTTTTGTTTTGAGGGGGGGGGGGGGGAGGGGGGGGTGGGCGAGGGGGGAGCATGTGTGTTCTGTGATTGTACCTCTCTCTATCTCTTGTGCTCTTTTATTTTCATTTATGTTTTCTCCTAAATTACCACTTCTAACTCCACATAATTATGCATCGTGGAAAATTAAAGCATGGAGTAAAATCGTGAAAAAATGATTAACTCATTACATTGATGGAACCATTAAAGAACCACCAAATCTTAAATCTGATCCAAATTCTCAATGGAATGACTCACTAAGAATACTATGGTTCTTGGAACATTGAGGAATTATGTATCAGATGATCTTATCTTTCACATTGATAACTGTAAGACAATCAAATATGGTTGGGAAAAGTTTGCTAATTTGTAAGGGCCAAGTTGATGAGATTAGGAACTATATGCTTGACAATGAACTAACAATGTTGGATACTAAATATTAAGACTATGTAACTAAGGAAAATGAGATAAGAGGAGAACTCAAGGATTAAGGCATTGATAAAAAGGATGCACAATTGGTCTTCAATTTATTCGGCAATCTTCTTTTAAAGTATGCAACTTTTATTTCTAGTTTCCATGCTCATGTGTTAACAATCCAGGGAGTAACTATACTACACCATCCTTTGACTCATCCATAGAGATGTTGATGCTTGAAAAATAAATGTTGCACACAATGTGTATTCTCAAGTCATCCAAGTCATGTGACTTGGTGGCTAATCATAAGAAAGGTTCCAAAAAGAAAGATGAGCAATCAAAGCCAAAGCCACAAAAGGATTCTACATCCTCTACTAAGGGGAAATCATGTAAGAAGGAGAGACTTACTTGTGTATATTTGAAGATAGGACATGGCAAGCACTATTGTCATAAAGATATTGATGAATTGAATTTTTTTCTAGAAAAGAATAAAATCAATTTGCCTTCTAGAACATCTACTTTAGCTTCTTCTTCGAAACAAGTAGAATTTGATAAGAGAAAGAGACACACTTTTGGGACAAGTAAAGGGCAAGCTCTTTGTGCTACTACAGGTCATGATTCAAGGAGATACCTTCTTCATTCAGGAGCTTTGCATCATATGGTATCTTCATAGTCCACGCTCTCTTCATTTGACCCTTGTAACATGCCACTAATTTTGATGGGCAATCATACATATATTAATGTAATTAGGAAATGACATATTCTATTAGGGATGGCATCTTCAAGGATGATTTGTGTGTACCTCACTTGACAAACAATCTTCTTTTCATCTATCAAATCAGTCATGGTGCATCAAGAAAGACCGTGGAATTCACACTTGATTTATTTATCATTAAAGACTTGGAGGGTAGAGCTATCATTAATACTAGAGTGGTGGATCATGCATCTCAATTGTACTCCTTTTTAGACTTTATTCTCATTCATGAGTTTGATTGTTCAGATGATGATCACACTTGTGTGGATTTTAATATCGATAACTTTGGTTACTTGAGTGTGGGTTTTCTCACATGTGATACAATTCTTGGGCCTTGCATTTCATCTCCTCCTATTGATATCACATCTACTATTTCTCTCGATGATGTTTTGGCTTCTTGTGATTCAATATAGCAAGATATATATTATCTTCCAAATATATTTCTTTGGGACGATTACTTGACAAACATTGTGATCTTTTTTTTGGAGTCCTACCATGTGGATTTTGGATACATCATTGATGAAATTTGTCTTCTCATTGATGAAGATTATCCTTCTTCAATTGTGGTGAGGGAGCCCATTGACCACATTATTTATTCTCTACATGATCATTCTTTTGAGTATGATGTGATTGTGAATACTTATGTACAACATTTGGAGGAGGTATCTTTATCTTTAGAGGAGACACTTGAGTCTTTCGATCATGTTCTTCATCTATCTTAACTGGATCCTGGATCATCTTTTTCAGCAGTGTGGCCTAGTACACCTAATTTTAGAAGGGCAACTTTCAACATTGATGCAGGGACACTTTAGCAACTTTTAGAGACTCCATTCATCTTGAGTTTTCTTTCTATATATTCCTTTTAGGATTGGGAAGACATCATACATACACCTTTAGTTTTGTTTCATCCTAAAGGGAGGAAAGTTGTTCAGAATTTGTGGGCTAGCTTCTACATCTAGTTTTGAGATTCTACCATTTGTGCATATTATACATTGATGGGGGGCTACTTGGTCTCTCTTCTTCTCTCTTATGGGTTTTTGTCCTTTTTATTATTCCTTGATAGTTATTTTGTGTTTTCATCTATCTTTCAAGGGGGTTTTTTTTGACAAAGTTTTCTCCCTTTCTCTATTTGTGAGAGATTGTATTGCATTTGTACATTGGTACATTACTTGGCCTCATTTTTTAGACCCATATTTCATTGTTAGACTGAGTCTATATTCCTATAAGTTGCATTTAAGGGGGGTTGTTGGTGTAATTAAGGCATTCTACCTTGGTTTATTCTTACCAAGGTCTTATTACACTTTACTTAAGCTTACTTAGTGAATTATATAGGAGTAGTTGGTGCATCTCTACTTTAGGCAGATTTATCACTTTATCATATCCACCTTTGATGGTTGTACTTTTCCACATTTGGTTGGTGATCCACCTTTAGTGGCATTGTCTTGTGATCACGTTTCCACTTTAGGTGGCTTGATAGAATTTTTCTCTACTTGTCATGACATGAGACAACAACACTTATGATTGTCTCATTCACTCAGCTTGGCTATATAACCAAGGGGATCTCCTATGTACATTGGTCTAGTCTAGCTTATTGCATCATTGATGAGAATACATTTTATTCTTTACTCTATTGTTCTATCTTGTTATAGTTTTATTCAATACGCCTACATATTTTGGGTGACTACCTTCATAGCCAATTCTTACAATCCTTACGAAAAATTCATTTGCGACCGTCTTTCCCCAATTCTAAAATATGCAAAAGCATATTTTAAATTCTAAATTATTAAAATCATTTAACATGCAAAACCAACAAATTTTATGAAATATCAATTAATAGATCTTTTATTCTCCATTTAAATTTTGAAAATAGAAAGGGTCCCTATTAGTTCAAACATACACAACACTTTATTCATCTTAAGATATAATTTATAGGCAATTAAAAAAAAAAATGCATGATGAATGTATGAAATGAACAAATTAAAAGAAAATACAAAAACAAGTCATTCCTACTTTAATTGAAAAATGTTAATACTAATGAGGAACCTCTTTGATCCCTTAATAATAAGCATGACATTCAAATTCAAAAATCTAAATCAATGAAGGAGAGATGGGTATATTAACTCTAGCTTGAAGACATAACAAAACATATAAAACTTCCATATTTATGTATATCAAAGGGTAAAAGAGCATAGCCAAAGAATCTGCACTCTATTTCCTATCCCAACCAATCCAAAATCTACTTCTTTTCAATTCAAATGAGAATTATTTTTTAAAATTTTCAAAATATTGCACAAAGATGAGTTTGCAAGAAAAATTCCTTCAAAAATGATCCCTTTTATTTTTTCTCCCTTTTTCTTTTAGCTTCATCTTTATTTTTTTCCTTATTATCTTTCTACTCATAATTCAAGATAGAATATGCACTCACCCTTTCTTCATTTTCTTAATAATTAAAATAACTAAAAACATATATGTGCAACCCCACCATTACAATAACTTTAGAAATAATAACATATCACTTATTAAGCCAATTTTTACAAAAAAAAAAATATTGTATTGCAAAAGAAATCTTTTAAATCATAAATTCTATTCATGACTAACAAGATATTTAAACTATCATTAACTCATGTGTATATTAAAAATTTACAAGATTAAAAAATCAATAACTTTAGAAATAATAACATATCACTTATTAAGCCAATTTTTACAAAAAAAAAAAATATTGTATTGCAAAAGAAATCTTTTAAATCATAAATTCTATTCATGGCTAACAAGATATTTAAACTATCATTAACTCATGTGTATATTAACAATTTACAAGAATAAAAAATCAACATCAACTCTGATTTAGATTTAATTTAGCACTTGTCATTCATGGCACATATGATACTTGATTAAAGTATGATGAGGTATAATAAGGGAAACATTCCGTTCCACATCTCAAGAATAACTATTGTATTTTAAAAGCGCATAAGTTGTAAACATCTAGAAGATATATAAAAGTGTACTTGGTCAATATTTAATAGCCAAAGCATAGCAGTCACCCAACAATGTACAACATTATAAGCAAATCAATGCATTATATAATGATGATCTCATTTAACCACTACATGAATAATATTATAAAAGTATATGAACTAAAGCATTCAAATAAATAAAAAATATAAACATATAAAAATTGCATCAAATCATAGTAAACACCAAAAAATGACATCTTGAGAAACATCATCTAAAAACATATAAAAGATAAACAACCATAAGAATGACTTGTGCATTCTATAATGCACAATCTAAAAAATGATGTTCATATCCATATCTCAAAGCTACAAATGGATAGGACATTATAAAAATATTAATTTAAATAATTTTAAATCCCTTTTTCCTAATTTATTTTTCACAAATATATACTAAAGAAGTCACACCGACCATTCCAAATAGAAATCTCCTTTCAATAATGATTTCATGCGTTTTTATAGCTTTCTATAAAGAAAAACTACTTATATCTTATTCAAATGCATTTTCTCAATTATTTCCAAGAATCTTTCTTTTGATTTTACCATTTTATGCATATAAAATAATCATCAAATACCACGAGAATAAGTTACTTCAGAATATATAATTAAAAATCCTCAAAATTTTATTATCGATACCATTTATGCATCCCACACTCATATAATTCTATGAGAACACACCGTATTCAAGAACTATATCATGTAGTTCACATGTCTTTTATATTTTCCTATACATGCCTGCCAAAGAATTTGATAATATAAAACTAGACAAAACATCCATTTTAATTAGAATTTGGTGGATGTTTATATATATCCTATTCTAAGATCTCATTATGATATAGACTAGAGGATAGTGGCATATATTATAGAATCTACATATTCACCTATCACTTTTACTTTCTCAAAAGTTTCCAATGGATCTTAGTTAGTTTCATTTTTATACATCCTCAAAGAATTGTAGTTCATGAAAAAGCATTCTTTGGAATAATATTACTTAAAAAGTTCATTTATCTTATATATTCGTTAATATTTGAATAACTTTTACATTCCATTTCAAAATATAAAACCAACTAAAGTAAAATAGAATAGTATTCAAATAAATGGATTCAAGAGATACATTATCACTTTATGCTATTAGTGCTCAGTGAAATCTTGCAATTTGTTTTTAAGCTTCACAACCACAACTCTTTCTCTTGAATGCAATTTAGGGAAGCTATATTTTCTAATTTTAGCTTGATGGACACAAAATATGTTACCAAAAAGAATTGTTGGACACAAAATATTGTTGATACAATGGCTAGTCAATATGTACTACAAAATTTATTACCAAATTTTATTTAAAAATTCTTATCTATTGTCTTGCAGAGGTTCAGTTCCTAGAAGGCAATGATTGTAATTTCTTTACATGGTCCACATGTCAAAAAGGACAAATTCATCACCCATATCATTTTCTTGAGTCTTTCTAAAATATTTCTGGGAAGCTTCCCAAAGAATTACCACTTTGTTGCTTGTTTGGGACATCGAAAGAGTGAAGAGAGAATGCTCATAAATCTTCTACTATGATCATGCTGCATGACATTAGTATACATGGAAATTTTGCAGAGATTAAAGTATGGACACCTCCGTTTTGAAGAAAGGAAGAAGGAAGATCTCACAAACTCTAAAAGTAATATTATATTTGCAACAAGATGAAGTGGATCTCAACAAACTTCTTTGGTAGAGTTCAAGATCTAAAGATGAAGAAAACCGATAGGAAGGATGAGGTCATATTCACTCAAAATCCTAATAGGTCTCTTGAGAATTCTCCAAATGGATGAAAAAGAAAAGAAGAAATGGACAAATCTCAATTATAGGATGAATTGGAAAAAAATTGTGAGCTCATAGAAATCAAAAAATCATCTCAAGAAATGAGTGATTATGAGAAACAAAGGGAAAAATGTAGCTATGAGTACATAAATCTAGCATTTTCAAGAGGATTCTCAATTTAATATGTTGCACAAAACGGATATTACCAGACTCCTTTTGTCATGTCCACCTCAGGACATGAAAATAATCACAAGAGAGAGGCTCTCACAATCCTTGTTTTACAATGGCAGTTAAACAATTCAGAAGTTGCTAGTCTCCATTCACACTTTTTCCTTCAATACAAATGCATGAGATGTACAACAAGTTAGGTAAAAAGGGAAGTTATTTAAAAAAAATAGTTAATGGTTTTGTTTAGCTTAATATTTTTGCAAGTATTTTAGTGAACTATAATAGTTTAGTTAGCTATCTTTTATTTCCAAGAAGTATAGAAGCACATTTCCTCCTCATTCAAGAGTCTATTTTTATTTTTCCATGGTATTTTTCGCAAGTGTTAGTCTTCAAAGATCCCTCTTCACGTTTCTTGGGTATTTCTCTTATTGGTGTGAATTTATCATTGATTTGTAACTACTAAAATCTCACAATGGGCACCTTCCTATCATAAGAACAAGACACGCTAAGGTTCGAATGCACATTCTTAATCACATTATTATTCATTTTTTATTAATAGGTACATTCTACCTATCATTGTTTCTTGTATGCAGTGATTTAGGTCTTACATTTTGAATGCATGATGTAAATAGAATGCCAAAAATTTACATTTTCCTCATGCATTTAAAATTTTATTTATAGTTAGTGAAAATTTAAAGAAAAAAGAATAACATGTACATAGACAATTTCACCAAATATTTTGATATCAAACTTGAATATATTAATTTATATAAAAAAAGCTACAAAATATATGAGGGGTCACACTCTTTGTCTTTATATCATTTCGAATTTTCAAAATGGGTTTATCAAATAAGAGAAAAAGAAGCTTTGTTTCATGTAGCCAAAGATAGAAGAGAGTTGCATTGCCATGCTGGAGGGATATCTCCCCCATCATCACTTTCTCCTTCATCAGCATACTTGTTCATTTGTCTCACCTCCCTCTCACTGGGTAAGTTCATATCATTATCCTTGCTATCTATCACCCAATTTTTCACTAGGAACCTGAAGCCTTCCAACCATTCTCAATTAAAAGTGGGTTCCTCTCTAGTACAACCTTTTTAAGGAACTCAAAGGAATAACCGCATTGCACTCAATAGTCTTGGGGAGAGAAGATTTTGATGTATACCACAAAGGGCCACCAAGGAACATCCACATCCTTTTCCAAGTATTCTTTCAAATCTATCATTGTAGGGATGTCAATTTAATAATGAGTGACCCCCATGATATGATCCAATCCACTGGTTATGTCATTTCTAAACAACCCTATTGTCAACCTTGCTATTAATTCCTTTGAAGCCCCAAGATCAAGAAAGGATCCTACAGAACATGACACAATGCAAGAATTCACCCAATACTCATCCTCGCTTATTAAGAAATATTTCCCAAGGACCCATTTTATAGAAACTAGCATCACCTTATTGCTTATATTTATCAATTGTTCTAGTCATGAATCACTTATTGCATCTAGAAAGGCCCTCTACAATTTGTTAGTAGTTAATCTAACTGGAGTATCCATTACTGCTCAAAATTTTAGAATTATTCTGGAACTCTTTTTATAGGCCTAATCTTCAAAGTTTGGAATGATTTTTGTTAACATAGTAGATTTCCTTTTATAAATAGTGTGGGCCACTTTGCATACATACAACTATGCACCCATTTTTAGAGGTGTACAATAATGCCCCTTTCCAAGTTTCAATATTTCTTGGGCATTGTGCTCACAGTTTTCATATTCAGTAAGTTTATATGAATGTCCTTTTAATGACAACAAGGATGTTTGTATTGTCCTTTCTTTTAAACAGTAAGTGGGAATTTAATGCATTTATTCCTTCTATCTATAACTAAATATTTATTTCAATTTGGTGCTAGATTTTAATCGACATTGTAGCATCGCAAATTGTCACCACTATAATTTACACCTTATGTTTGTGCCCCTACTTTATCTTGTCATATGCTCATCCCCTTTTTAGGTCTGTTTATGCCTATTTTGTAGCTTTGAGGCCATGTACAACCCTTTATAAGTCCTACCATGGGATACCCACTTTCTTTTAGCATTGTTTTGGTCATATTTGTTGTGGGACAAAGGCATGGAATGCCTTATCCTAGACCATGGCACCCTAAAACACCATGGCCCCACTCTATCTAGCCACAATTTGAAATTGGGTGGGTGTTATATCTCATTGGTAAGGTTTGATCCTTGTGGCTCCACATGACTATTGGAGCTCAACCGAATTGATAATTTACCTAGAAGCCCCTATATAAATACATTATATCAATTATTTTAAATCTAAGTCTCCATCTACAAGCAATCTAATATTCATGCATTGGTGAAGAATCAAGTATTTTCAAAGATCTTGAAGGTTGCATATTCATCCTTCAACCATTTTGGAGAAAAATTACACCAACCTTATGAAAGCATGTGTGTGTGATGAGGGTTTTATGTTTGTCATGCCATACATTTTTTATTATATTCAAAGATAAAAGCTTCATCATCAATAATTACAGGTCTGAGGTATATTTACTAATAATTTATTTCAGTATTTGCATTATTTCATTTAATGTTAATTCCTAAACTAAATATTGAATTAAGAAAATCCCTATTCCCAAAAATTTCCCCCTTCTTTTTGTGTGTAGAAAATAGGTACAAATTTTCATTTGGGAGGATTGACATAATTCACAAAGATTAACATGTTTAGCTTTTGGTGACAAGAAATTCAGAGGACTGTAGTGATTTGATACTACCTGGTCACAAAAATTTAGGTCAAACTTCTAATAATAGATCTAAAATATATTATTTTACCTAGTTCAAAGTTGGTATCTTTGTACGACATTTGCAGCCCACTTTTTCTACTAGATCGCTTCAATAATCAACTATTTTTCCATAATCTTCAATAAATCAAATTCAATTTAACTCAAGGATGATACAACCCTATCAATGGAGCCTGGATCTAATTAGAATGTTGGTCTTTCAAGGATAGATCTATTATATTCCTCTCCTCCTTAATGTAATTGGGTAATTAGCATATTTAGTGATTTTATTATCTTAATTTAACCCTAACCTTAATTTTCCACCATTACATTGTTGGTTACACAACTATTTATGATTTGTGTTCTCATATCTAATTTATAGGCATTTTAATTTTCAATTTTGCACCCATAGTTTATATTTTTAGTAAAAAATACATAAATTCAGTGGTTAAACTCATAAAAACCCTAATTTATTCTGGTTAATTCATTTTGTGGGTTACACAATTTGTAACTTTTATTTTTTGATCTGATCTTAGGCATTCATTAGGGCACTTAATAGATGTAATTTATTTTGTATTTCTCATATGATTACATTTCTTTTCACTTATATTTATCATAATCATGTGTTGGATAATATGATTATGATAAATATAAGTGATTAATTTACCTTGCTTCTTTTCATTCATAGCACTTTGACACATTGCATTTTTAGAATTTTTAAAATTCTTCCTATTAATCAATTAAATCTCAAAGCTTTTATCCATGTTTCATGTTGTTTTATAGTGAAATTTTTAGGAAAATGCATTACATATGTAGAAAACCCAAAATCTATGGTAGATCATAATCCTAGAGATGGTAATGAAAAACCTAACACTTGTACCTTTCCTAGGGTATCTCAAGTGAATGAAGAAAGAGTCAATACTCCTATCAATAATCTCTCTAATGGAGAGAAAACATTGAAGAGAAACGTGGCATCATCATCTTCTCATACACATACCCTAGCATGGGGGGAAAAGTTAAAATATTGGTGCTTCAATCACTCTAGATCCCCTTTATTCTCCTAGAGCTTATCTGAACCATCAAAAAATTTGCAGATAAGATGATGTTATATTTCTCATTCATGATTTGTCTCCCCACATAAAATTAAGTAAATATAAATCCTTGGATGGTAAGGATCTTCCTTCCCAAACTATCAAAGAGGGTATGCATGATGATAGAAAGGAGAAATTTCCTACAAAGGATATTTCATCTTCATCTACTTCTCCCTTTGTTTCTTCTAGGTGTACTTACATTAAAAATTTTAAATAAATTTTCATTATAATACTCCTTCTCAATTGAAAAGCTCTTATAGAACTGGCTATAACATGATATCAAAACAAGGTTATAAAGGACTAGGACTTGGAAAATTTGAACAAGGAATCAAGGTCCCTATAAACCCTCCTACACAAGCTATTACTAAAGGTCTAGGACATCATCATCATTCACCTATGGATGATCTCCTTAAGGTTAAAAATCTTAAGGAGTACTCTGCACGACATAAACTCTATCATCCATCTAAAGGTGCTTCTTCCTCAAAAACTCCTTTTTGCTCACATCATCGAACTAATGACCGTGATACTAATGATTGTCCAAATTTTCAAAATGAAATGCAAGGACTCATTGATAATGGCATAGTTAAAATCATAGAAAACAATCCATCTCCTTCTAGCAACCCTTGTCCTACATCTCAAGAGACAAGACCTAATCCTATTGATGACCAAGATAAATTAGCTACTAGAATTTTTTGAAAATTAAAGTATGATAAGAATTTTGTTTTTCATTCATTAGACTTAATCATAATTATAAATGTAAGGAAGTGATGAACATTATCTTTTTCATCATAGTTATTCTCATTCTCTTGGAAATTGTAAAGCATTTATAACATTTGTTCAAGACTAATATGATAGAGCTCACATAGCTCTTACAATTGTTCTTGCACTCTTTCTTGTTGAAGAGGTAGTACCTTAGCACTCCATTCACCCTCCATTCTGGTCCTCACCCTATGACATTAGTAGTTAACTTTATTCCAGGGGCTCTTTGCCATGAGTGGTGATGTATTTTAATAACAAACATCTTTGGGTAGAAAGATACATATTTCTCTTGTTTCCTCTCTTGGGGTCAAAGGAAATACATATTCAATTCTATAATTCTCTCTAGAGTTGCATTTTGCATATCATGATGTGTTTCTTTGCATTGATTATTTCTTCATCTGAGTAGGTAGTACATTTTTATGTATAATATCTCCTTAGAGGTTGCATAATTCCTCTCCTTGTCTCTATACTTCAGGGGAATTGATCTCTCCTATTCTTTCTAAAGATCCACTTTTCCTTTGTTGAGTGGTGTTTGCTTATGATTTGATGTATTTTCTTATGTGAAATTGTTGTTTTCTCAAGGACTCTCTCCTATGCAAGATGTGTATATCCTTGACTACAACCTCTTCTTCACTTGGCCATGTATGTCTATTATAAATAAACCCTTCTACTTTGGGTTGAAAGTATGTCATCCTTCATCAAGAATCCCTTTTACTTAGAAGTAGGAGGAAGGTAGTCATTCTTTTTCTCCTTCCCTTCTTTTGGTAGAAGATGTTATGTTTGTTCAAGAAACTCCTCTAGAAGGCAAATGTCCTTTGAGCAAAGATCTCTTCTCCTCGAAGGATTCCTCTCTACACTTGTTGCAAGATATCTCCTTTTAAACTATCCTATCCATGCTAGTTATATTATTACCTCTTTAACTTGAATTTATGAACATTGTTGCCTAAAATGACATTTCCTTGGTGTTAAAGGTGCATATCCTTATTTCTAGCTTCCTTAAGAAATCAAAATAGGCCTGTGTTGAGTGGGGGCATACATAGCACCCTATTTGTACCATATTGTATTATATTTATGCAATGTCCTAAATGGAGTATTCATGTTCTCCAAAGTAGACAAAAAAAACTCTTACACGAGATGTGTCATTCCCAAAAGTAGATGAAACATTTATATATGTCTTATATAGGGTGCACATTCTCGAAACTAGAGCAAAAAAACTCTTGCATGAGATGTCTTTGAAACAAGGCATATATTTGTCTTACATGGGGTTACAAATACATGAAACCAAAGGAAACAAACTCTTACACAAGATGTTCCAAAACGCTATCACACATTTTGCATTTTCATTTCATGTCTTACATAGGTTGTTGCATGCACAAAACCAAATAAAACAAACTCTTATATGGAATTTGTAACACCTGAAACTAGATAATTGCATACATAGTAGGATGAGCGGAACTAGAAAAAAACAACTAGACTATTTGTACTCTCTTCTCCAACATGGATCACATAGAAAGACACAACTAGCCAATAGCATCCATGTCCTCTCTTGCTCTTTGTCTCATCGATCACCTAGAAAAAAATACTACTAGAATGTGATATCCATTTCTTCCCTTTCTTCTAATCATGAGCTCATATATTTTCTATTTGTGGTTCATGCTTTGATGTGTTCTCTTGTTACTTTTTTATGTCATCACTTGTTTCTTTGTGATGAAATTTCAAGAATGATACTAGTGGTTGATACATTTTGGTTATCGAGGTCTCTTCAACTAGTTGACTTGAGTTCTTGTTTTGGTTTTTAGCTTTTGTGTTGTGTGTCTTTTTCCTTTTTGCCTTTGTTTTCCTTTTTTGTTTTGTCTTGTCTTGTGTGCCATTGCATGTGATTTTGTGAGTTGAGATCCTAAGGCTGGGGGCTTGGTTCCTTTAAATTAGTGATGTCTTATAGTCCTTGTGATCTTGCTCCTCATTTATCTTCTCTCTTTCATCTTTTATCTACTTTACCATAAGTATTTTTGTAGGCTCATACTCCGATTAAAGTGGGGGCTAATTATAAAATTATAAATTATCATCAATCCAATTTACAAGTCATGTTTGTGCACCTAGTTTAGTGTGTCCTACCCTCATCCTCTTTCAAGGTCCTTTTGTACCTATTCTCTACCTTTGAGGCCATGAACAACCTTTTGTGGGTCCTACCATGGGATACCCAACCTCTTTCAACATTGTTTTGGTCCTAATTGTGGTGCAACCAGGGTGGAATTCCCTAGTCTAGACCATGCCTTCCCAAAATGTCATGGTCCCACTCAATCTAACCCCAATTTGAAATAGGGTGGGGGCTATATCTCACTTGTAATATTTGATCCCCATGGCTCTGCATAACTGTTGGAGGTTGGCTTAATTGGTATTTTACCGAGAAGCCCCTATATAAAGACATTATATCAATTCATTTTAAATTTAAGTATTCGTCGACAAGAAATCTAATATTCATGCATCTGTAAAGAATTAAGCTTTTTTAGAGATCTTAAATGCTGCATATTCATCCTTCAACTATTGTGGAGAAAAATTATACCAATCTTATGCAAGCATGTGTTTGTGATTAGGATTTTGTGTTTGTCATGCCATTTCATGCAAAAATTGTGATTACATTCAAAGAGAAAAGAATTATCATCAACAATTGTAGATTTGAGGTATATCTACTCAGCATTTACTTCAATATTTATATTATTTCATTCAAGGTAAATTCCTAAATCAAAGTCAAACCCTTATTCCCAACAATTTTACCATTCTTTATGTATGTAGGGAATAGGTACAAAGCTACATTTGAGAGGATTGAAATAATTCACAAAGACAAACAAGTTTAGCTTTCAGTAGTGAGAAATTTAGAGGACCATGGAAAATTGATACTACCTGGTCCTGAAAAATTAGGGCAAACTTTTGGGAACAAATCTAAAACATATTCTTTTACTTAGACCAAGTTTGGTGTCTCTGTACGACATCTGTAGCTCATTGTTTTTGCCAGATCACATCAATAATTCAATTCAATCGAACTCAAGGAGGATAGAGCCCTAGCAAAGGAGTCTAGAATTTAAGTAAAATCTTGGTCTTGCAAGGCTAGATCTATTAGATTCCTCTCCTCTTAATGTAATTGGTTAATTAGGAAATTTAGTGGCTTAATTATCTTAAGGGCGAAAGAAAAAATCTATGCCACACTGGAGGCCAACCAAATAGTTTTGGTCAAAATCATTTCGCCCAAAAAGGATTCAGCTGGGATAGGTTTGGTCGAAACTATTTGGTGGTCGCATCGTGCCAAAAAGCGCACGTGTGATGCTTAATGGCACATAGGTTTTGATTGAAATAATTTCAAATGGTTAAGAATCATGTATAAGTATTCACACCTTATTTCAAATGGATATTTTAAATGGTTTTGGTTGAACCAGGTTCGACCAAACTCTCCGTGTCATGTGATGCGGAAACCAAATCACCATTTTCTCTACATTCTAAAACTTTCCGCATTTGTTGTATTTTTCTTCAAATATACTATTTTTTGACAAAAATAAAAAAATTTCCCTTTTGTAGTACTCAAAGTCAGGAATCTAAAAACATTTTTTTTAATATTTTGATTAATTTTAATATGTTTTATTTTTTAAATAGAGCAAGTAGGTTTTTTAAGTTCCAGAAGAGGCTGATTTGAAATTTTTTTACAAAATATTATTTTGACTAGATGAGTGAATCTTCTCCAAAGGGGTATAATTTATTTTCTGATAATGATAAATTTAAGAGACAAAAGGTGACATTGATTGAAAACTATCAAATTTAGCTATGTTGGGCTTTAAAATGTTTTTACGAGAAAAATATACATCAAAATTTAATTTTTCTTATTTTGACACTAAATATATATGTCATCTATTTGGAAAATTAAAATCAGGGAAAAAAGTTTTTTTTCATTGTTTTTGCTGACATCTACTAGAACCCCTAATTTTTAACATTTTTCAGCAATAAAAAATCTATCTATGAATATATATATATATATATATATATATATAATTTTTAAAAAAAATGTTAAAACAATTTTAGTTGTGTTGGCCACTTCCTTTATAAAAGTGTGACATAAGTTTATACTTTTACCCTTAATTTAACACTAACCTTTATTTTCCACCATTATATGTCAAAAAAGAATTTCACTGATTTTATCCTATTATTAGTCATGTGGCAGCATCAATGAGATTATTGTGTAAGTAATTATTTTTTTTCTTAAGGCAAAACATTTAAGAGACATGCATTAACATTAAGTGAAAAATCTAAAGATTGGTCTTGCTACCACTTTGGTTTCCAACCTAATATCTGATGTTATTATCAAGGAAATCTCGAGTGATTAAAAACAAAGCAAATAAAAGGAAAACAATTTTGGGAAAAAGGTAACGGTGTTATAAGAATGTTATGTTTAGGTGACGTGGATAACTCTATCAAGACTACCCATGCATGCTTCTGAATATGAGAATTATGACATGTCATGGTTGCAGGAGATGTAACATTTTGGGAAATTCCTTCAAAATGGGAAGTTTCTGATCGACTCACGTATGCTTTGTACTTTTAAAATTTCTAAGAGAGTTGATAAGGCTCGACTTTTATTTACTCACAGGACTATCAAGGACGTGAGCTACAATATGCAAGGAATGAGCCAGGTACCAATTGTAAGAAGATTAATGGTTTCTATATATCAATGCAGTAGTTCAACTGGAGAAAGATTTTTCCCTAAACCATCGTCAACATCCAATCAGAGAGATCTACAATGGTGCAGATATGTTTCAAGGATGGTTTATGGAACTAGAAATTTTGGATTCATCCTTCTCAAGTGAAGGACCCCCATGACTCACCCAAATTTATAGATCTTTTGATTACAACTAGAACAGTCGGGGTTGATCTATTAATTAATGGCCTGTGTAGTTTTATTTTCAAAAGGCATTGGCTCTTACCATATGTCAGCCACCTGGAGGTCTTGTAAAGGTTCCGTTTCCTAAAAGGCAATGATAGAAAATTCTTTACATGGGCCATGTGTCAAAAAGAAAAAATTCATTACCCATATATCCTTTTCCAGAGTCTTTCTAAAATCTTCAAGGGAAGCTTCTCGAGGAATTGCCACTTATCGCCTATTCAAGAAATCGGGATAGAGTGAAGATATAATGCTCATAAAACTTCCATCATCATCTCGCATGTCATTTGCATATGTATAAATTTTACAAAGATTCACGTTTGTTCCCCACTATGTTTGAAACTGAAATTTTGAAAAGCAAAGTAATGGAGGGCCAAGTGACAGCTAAATTGCAATGCCTTAGCTTCAAAATGATCTTCAAGCATGCTCGTGATCAAAATTGGTAATAAAAACCTAGACGCCTAGGAGATTAGTAACATAAACAAAAGGCATAAATTTACAAATAGAAAAGACATGCGTAAAATTGTTTCATTCCCAAAATTATCAAAGGTCTAGATGGCGGTCATGTTCTTGCCTGAGGCATGAGCCATAAAAAAATATTTTTCATGCAAGGAGTTAAAGCAGTAGCCGTGATTGTTTAGGAAACACAACAAATATGCAAAAGAAAAGATAGTTGTAAAATCTCGCCATCTCTGGTGAAATGTTTCATTTAAAAATGGATGGGCATCTTCATTTAAAAGGAGGTTTTGAAAGTTGACAACACTTGATAGGAGCAGAAGTTTTGTAATCCCCTTCTTTTGATAAGTAAAAGAATATTTCAAGATCTGATAAATGGATTCTTACAATCTAACCTTAGCATGTTAGTTACTTGTATGGGCATTGGACTGTGATGCATTTGCCTTTCTTTTGCTTTACTTAAACTAGTATATTCTGTCTCTTTTAAAAACGGGAGCACTCGCTACTTACTCATTTCTAATTTTTCATTTCAATTAATCTAAGGATAATTGCTCATCTAGTGGAATTTATTCGGCTAGTATTCTTAGATTTAGAAATAAATTATGCAATTCGAAAATAGATCTTTTATTAATGGTTAATTATTGCAAAATCCTAAAAGTTTCTTTGTATTTCTTCAAGCCTTGATAGATGCAATTCATGAGAGGAATTGAAATTGATGCCTTATGTTTTAATGACTTCATGCATTTTTTTCTCCTCTCACCATGAAGAACTGTAGTAGCATGTGCTTATTCCAGAGAGACCAATTTCTCTGTCTTTTCTATGAAAGGATAATTTAAAATATTGTAGAAAAATTTGCATTTGGAGGTTTTCTTCTATTTAAGGTTTCTTTGTTTTCTCTCTCCTTTTTTCTTCCTCCTTGCATATCAAAGAGACAAATTCTAAAATCTTAGAGGTTGTTTCATAGAGCACAAAAGAGGTCCCACTTTTGTGAAACTTCCAGATTACCCTTATTTAAGGCAAAAGCCTTGTTAGTGATCAACAAATATGATACTTGGTTTTGTTATTTTTTTCTTGTTTTACCACATGATGTATTTTTCAGGTTTTATTAAAGTATAAACATTCACTCCTTAGCTTGTTTACTAAAGCAACATAGCCCATATAACTACATAATATGTTGGTAATTTGTAGTATGAACTAAACACAATGATTGACCTTATCTATCATGTCAATATTATGTGATGCTTATTTTCTTAGAATCATCCTTTGAATGAGAAAATTCTTGTTATTTTTATAAAATATATTATAGATTAAAAAAAAAAATGATAGGTGACATAGGAGTTTTAAGCTTGGTTCAAACTAGATTAGAGTACAAATGGAGGACCTCACATCTAGTATGAAAACACAACATAAACATGAATAGTCCAAACTCACAAGTGTAATAATCTAGAAGAGTCACAAAGTTTGCAATAAAATTCACCCAACAAGGCTTTAAAACACTGACTAGCATGACATGAATGTCAATAGAATCAACACAAATTTGTAAATATTTGAGCATAATGGATAAACAAGGACACAATGCTTCCAATCATAATGGCCAAACAAAGATTTGAACCTTGATGACTAAAACAACAATGTCATGAAATAATGGTTACACTATACCATGAAAGATATCATAGATCAAATATTTATTTTACTATGATCTTTTAGAATTTTGAATAATCTTCCCTTTTTTAATTCTTTTATATAATAATTTTTAAAATTTAAAATTAATTTTACAACAAAAAATATGAAAGATGGTCACCATCAAATAAGATCTTGAAGGGTAAAACAAAAAGAGAAAAAAAAAGAAGTTGGAATGCATACTCTTATAACAAAGACAATGTGTGAAGCTCCTAACAATAGTATAGTTATTTTAGGTTAGATAAAAGTATAGATGGGGATATAGGGGTAAAGATAGAGGGAGAGAAATAGATAGCAATATTTACTTGATGTATTTTTTTTCGTTAATGTGAAGACTATTAATATTTTAAAATACTTTTGAAAGGGATATTATTATGTTTCTAGGTCCGACTATGTTCTCCTATATGTCAGTCCTTAGAAATCTTTGTAAAAGATGGAAGACAGTAGATCTAGACCATGCACACTCCAATGCTAAATGTGTGGATCTAGATTCATTTTAGACCACTAAATTAAAGTATTCCCTTCCTTAACTGTGAATGATGATATTATAAATGGGAGACCAGAGGATGTTTTGAGATATGAAGTGATCAAAATTGAATTCCTTTAAATATAATAACATACCAATAAATATTACAAATATGTGTTAAGTTGGCCTTAGGTAAAAAAATATTTGGATGAGTTGGCCAAATTTTAGATTTTAAAGTATAAATTTAAGGGTCAAGTATCTGCTTGTGAGTTTGACCCCTCACCTTAGAAATGACTAGGACAGAAAAGGTCTTATGTTCAAATATGCAAGTAATGTATATGGATAAATATGTGGATAAACGTAATTACATTAAGAGGTGTACTATAGTAGTAGCACAAATTATTATCTCATGACAATATACATAGGATGTAAAACACAACAAACATATATTTGAAAAGCTAAAACAATAAAATAATTGTTAAGTAAATAAAATAACTCTTTTGTAGTCTTCGAACATGTAGTGTCATAGTTAAAACACTTCGTTAGTGAAGCGGCCACCAAGGTTCAAAATAACTCTTTTGTAATATATATAAAATAAGATAATTTCTAACTAAATAAAAAATAATTCATCAAAAATAAAAAATCTAAGTAAAATATAACAATTCTCAAATAGTTCTAGAGTAACTATCCATTAAATAAAAGACCTGCATTTAAGATATTCATACTTGTTAATATTTCAAATCAATAAATACACATAAAAACCAAACAATATAAAACAATGAAACTTTTAGATAGATATATTTAATATATTTATGGTAATTAATATATTAATTGCGTTAATATATAAATACTCATGTATATTTATAAATATGACTAGAAAAATATATGTATGAAAATAAGTAAAAAATGAATTTAAAAAATTGATTTTAAATACACTATTCATTAATATATAATATATTAAACTATTTTTTAAGGAAAATTCACAAAATTAAATAAAAAATAAAACATATTTCATATATTTCAAAAAAAATTAAAAAATGATTTGATTTAAAGGAAGTTAAAGAGCCACCACACAAAGTCTCATGATTAATTTTCTTTGATTTCTCAATTTTATGTTTATTTTCTAGGATTTAATTGTGTTCTAATTCTATGAATCTTTTTCCACTTTTACAATTTTCTTGTTAAAGTTCGCAATTATATAATAACATTTTTTTCAAGAAAGATTATCAGTTTATCCATACTAGTCAATAAACTACAACTTTTATTAGTATCCTTTTATAAAAATTTGTTAAGTAATTTCTGCAATATTTAGTTTTGACAATTTTCAATGTTACTTATGCTATTGTTTTCTTATAATATCCTAGAAATTAAAAAATTGAATTATTATTATGTGTTTTAATATGAAGTGCCATATACTTGTACATAGATTGCAACTGACTCATTATTGTAACTGCTCAATGCTAATATCCAGGAAGGCTTTGGGTATGTTAATTTCATTTATGTTCAATAGAGAAAAGTAAGAGAAAGAGGACACTGATGTCAAAAGTGTAATAAATGATGTTCTTGTTTAGGTACAATTATATATATATATATATATATATATATATATATATATATATATATATATATATATATATATATATATATATATATATATATATATATATATATATATATATATATTTATATATATATATTTATTTATTTAAATTAATTTTTTACATACATTAATCAATAAGAATAAACAAAATTGATATTTTTATAATCATATAAAATAAAAATTAAATCTAGAATATAATATTTTTGCTAAATTTTTTTAACTTTATCTATTCATTAACTAAACTAATTGAAAAAATTCAATGAATACAATAATTACCTACTTTGATAGAAACTAATAAATTATTTACCAATTTCATAAAACTTTTTCAATATTCATTTAAAATGCCTTAAATTTACTTTTAATGTTCACCTATCTTCATCAAAAGTATATTTTCCAAAAATATTCTCCTGAAAATATTTTTTAATAAAAAAGTTAATATCAATTATTATATGAAACAAATATCCATGCAAACATGTATCATGTGATGTCTAATTGTGGTGGGCAACGAACAACGTGAAATCGACAATATAAAGTATTATTTAAATATTTACATTCCTGGAAAATGCAGTTTTCGTTTTCCTCTAAAGATCAAAAAACATAAGTGGCTTTGCCTTTTTCTCCGACAATATAAAGCATTCATTTCAATATTTTCCATTCCATTTTTCGTTTTCCTCTGGAAGTCAATCATCACACTTGTGATTCTTCTTGTGATGACAAGTCGACCAGTAGATTTTCTCATAAATAAAAATTCATATAATAGAAAGAAATTTCGATATAGTTAAAGAATATAGATGAAAAGTAAACTATCTAGCATTTTTACACATGCATATATTACATAGAGTTTGCTACCTTGTATGAACTTTCTATTAATTTCGACATTGCTAGATAAATCTAATATGACTAACCTCTCATTAATATCTTCAAAATTCTCAAGGGAATATGAATAAAACATAATTAAAATATTTTTTAATAAACAAAAATTAAATTATATATACATTGTGATATAAGATATTTTTAATAATTTTATGAAAATGATGTCAAATAAAAAGAAGGATTAATATATACTGCCTTCTATATATTTAATCTACATAAACATTTTTTTATAATAAATGTCTTACTATTTGAAAAGAAAAATTAAATAAATAACCATCATCAGAAAATAATTAAGACATTTGTCGATCAAGTGTAGGGGCTAATTGGAAATATTGACATTAATGCATGCTGACATATCATACCGGATTCAAAACTCATTATCTCAGTGCCGGTGAACCTTTAGATTCACTTCACCAAAGTCTGAAACAAGTTTCTAGACCACTACCGGGGGTAATGCTAGATCTGTCATTAATTTTCCTCCCCCTAAGGCTAATGCCTTAGTTATCGGATTAGTTTTCAGTAATGCTAGATCTGTCGTTAATTTTCCTCCCCCTAAGGCTAATGCCTTAGTTATCGGATCAGTTTCCTACCGGTGGAGGAACATTCTACTCTGCTGGTTGAGTACCCAATGTATTTGCCTCTATCGGTTCATCTTCAAATTTGTGAACCCATTTCCTCTCATGCTCCTTCTGGATATCCTCAACCTTTTGCTTTCCCTTCTCATCATTTCCTACCAGATTGTTCTTGCTTCTACAATATTTAGCAATGTGTCCTATTTTGTTGCATGCATAGCAAGTGACATTGTTCTTCTAAAGTACCTTGTTGTATCCTTGATCATTCCTTGACCTACATTGATTAGCCATATGTCCAAAATATCCACATGCATGACATTTCACATTCATTCTACAATCTGTTGTCCTATGAAAATACTTTTTACAATTGGGACGCTAACCAGGAACTGAATTATTATCCTGATTTTCTCTATTCTTGCATTGAATTTTCCTATGACCAAATTTATTACAAACAAAACATCTAGCATTGAATTTATGTGCATTGGGTTGCCTTATCAATGTTTTCTGATTCTGGTTGATGGGTGGATTCTCCTAATCGTTCACCAAACCAGTTGCTTCATCTTCATTTGTAGTACCAGAGATTTCTTTATGCTCAAATCCAAGACCTCTAGTGTCTCCCTTCTGTGTTTGATCCTTGAGTAATTCATCAAACTTTGCAAAACTGGCCTTAAACTTGTCTTTATACTCATTTACAATATCTGGATCTCCTCTAAGGACTGTCATCATTATTACTCATTGTTTTGAGATTGCACCAATTTAGTTCTCAACATATCATTCTCATGTGCCAACCCAATCCATTCTTTAGATCTATCTTTCAAAGATTTGGCAATGTTTTCTTCATTCTTCTTCTAGTCTTCAATCTCTTTGGACATCCTCATAGTTAGGGCTTGCATGTTATTCTTCATGATGCCATTCTCCCGATTCAGCTTTTGCCATAATTCATTAAGGGCATTCTTCTCTTCATCATCCCGATTCTATAAAAGTTTCTTCCTTTTGGCTTGGGTAGATGAGAACCTCTCTTGCAGGGTAAGAATGAATTCATTTGTAGAGATTAACTCATCTTGCAACTTGAAGTTCTTCATCCTTTCAACATCATAGTCTTCAAGTGCTACTTCAAGTTCTTTCTCTATGCTCATCTCCATGGATTCTGAATTCAGGATCTTCCTCAAGCTGTTAGACTTACTCCAAGGCACCAGGCTCTGATACCAATTGTTGGAATCCATGAAAACTGAGAGGGGGGTGTGAATCAGTGTTCTACTAGTGAGATTAATTTTAACCTTATTAATTAATAAAACAACTCAATAACCAATATGCATAAAAGTAAATAATAGTAAGTAATAATGATGCAACCATAGGAACAAACAACATAACATAGAGATTTATACATGGAAAACCTCAAAGAGGAAAAATCACGATGGGATTGGTGACCCACAATATCTATCCACTGGCCAAATAAATAAATATTACAAGAGGGGTCTGCACATGTAGGAAGGCACACTGCCTAGAGCACACTGCTCATCACAAAAGGAGCCTCACTGACTATAGATACCAAATATGGAGTTACAAACAAAATTATGAACTCATAGTATGCATCTGCTATGCTGGATGAGTTTCGGTTTAAGCACTGCCTATACCGATTAACACTATTCCCTTCTTTACTGATAATCTTATTCGCTTCCCAATCCTCTTAACCACTAACCAAGACCGACTACAGATCATTATATTCACATTTTATTTATCAAGATTACTCACATTATATCACATAACCTATTTATATAAAAAATGACCTAACCAGACTGACTATATACCCTTTACAAACATAAACATAAATGTCTTATGTCAACTTACAATGATATTTACAAAGTGATTACATGTCGGCATAGACAAAATATAAACATTTATTTGTGTGACCAGTGCTGCCTCCATGTTATGCTTGTCAGAGCAATCTCTTATGTCGGCCTCTATGTATTAGTTCCTAGTTTGCAAGTTACCTTGAATGTCAATTTCTTGAATGCCAGTTATTGAACCATGAATACCAATGAGTACTAGATAAGTAACCAACCAAAAACTTATGTGTGTTGCCATCAATGATAATACCATTAACTTAGATAAGTGTCAATTGCCAACAAACTCTAACCATAATCTCAACATTAACAATTACTCTAACCCTAACCATGAAATAAAACCTAATCATAAGCCTAATCCTAACTCTAAACTCTAACCCAAACCATAACCCTAACTCTAACCATTGTCCTAATCCTTAACCCTAACCATAATCCTTATACTAATTGTAACCATGATGTAAATCCTAACCATAACCCTTAACCCTAACACTAACCCTAATCATGATATATACCCTAACCTTATCCATGATATTAACTATAACAATAAACCCTATTCCTAATCATTATCCAGAACCCTAACCCTAACCCTAACCTTAACCCCAATCAAGATGTAAATCCTAACCATATCCGTAACCATAATGTAAGTCATAGCCTTAATAATGATGTAAATCCTAACCCTAATTGTAACGCTAATCCTATCCCTAAAACATAACTATAATCCTAACCCTAACCTTAACAATGACATCAAACCTAACCCTAGTCCTACTTCTAACACTAATCCTTGACTCAAACCATAACCATAACTCTTACCCTAAACCTATCTATGATGTAGACCCTAAGTCTAACCATAATGATAAGCCCTAACCCTAACCATAACCATAACCCTTACCATAAAACTGGCCCTAACCATTATGTAAACCCTAACCACAATGTTAAGCCTAACCATGACATCAACCCTAACCCTAGCCATAATCCTAACCATAACCCTAATCCCTAAGCCTGGCCATAATCCTAACCCTTAACCTAGCCCTCTAACCCTAACTCCAACCATTATGTAAATCCTAAACCCAACACTTAACCCTATCCCTAAGCCAAGCTCTAATCATGATGTAAGCTCTATCCCTAACTATAATCATAACCGTAAACCTAAACTATAAGCCTAACAATCCTAACCTTCTAACCCTAACCACAACCATGATGTAAATCCTAACCTTAACCCTTGACCACAATCCTAACCATAATCCTAACCCTAACCCCAACCATGATGTAAACTATGACCCTAACCATAACCCTAATGGACTAACAATAATCTCTATAAATCCTAACCCTAATAGTTAACCCTATCCCCAAGCCTAGCTCTAATCATGAAGCAAGCCCCATTCCTAGCCATAATCCTAACCCTCTAACCCTAACCCCAACCATGATGTAAATTGTAACCCTAACCCTTAACCCTATCCCTAACCCTAACCCCAACCCTAACCATGATGTAAACCCTAACCCTAGCCACAATCCTTACCATAACCCTAGACACTAAGCTTAACCACAATCCTAACCCTAACTCCCACCATGATGTAAAATATAACCCTAACCATAAGCCTAAATTGTAACCCTAACCTAACCCCTAATGGGCTAACAATTAACCTTAGACAAAATTCTAACCCTGATTTGAAGCCTAAGCCTAACCCTAAACCTTAACCCTAACCATAATCTAAAACCTATCCCTAACCTAACTCTAACCTAACCCTAACCATGATGTAGACAAGCTAACCCTAACCATAATTCTAACTAGAAATCATAAGCATAATAATATAACAGTTTAATTATATTTTAACTTATTTATATCTTTCAACGTATTAATAAGCTAGTGGTAAGTGCTCAAAATTGTAATAAATGATTTATTTGTTGCACAATAATATGTTGTTTTCTTTAAATTGATTTTTTTACTTACATGGATCAATAAGAATAAAGAAAATCAATAAATGCAATAATTACCTACCTTTGACGAGAACTAATAACTTTCTTACCATTTTCATAAAACTTTTTTAATAGTTAAATAAAATACCTTGAGTTTACTTTTAATGTTCACCCATCTCCATCAAAAGTATATTTTAAAAAAAAATATTCTCGTTAAAATATTTTAAAATAATAAAGTTAATAACGATAATTATATGAAACAAATATCCATGCAAACATGTATCATGTGAGGTCCAATTGTGGTGGGCAATGAACAATGTGAAATCGACAAATATAAAGCATTCATTTAAATATTTACATTCCTGGAAAATGCAGTTTTCATTTTCCTCTAAAGATCAAAATTCATAAGTGGCTTTGCCTTTTTTCGGACAATATAAAGCATTCGTTTCAATATTTTCCATTCCATTTTTCGTTTTCCTCTCGAAGTAAAAAATCATCAGTGGCTTTGTCCTATTCCTTTTGCCAAAGTCCGAATAGATTGGAATTTCCAGTACAATTTCTCACAAATAAAAATTCATATAATGGAAAGAAATTTCGATATAGTTAAAGAATATAGATGAAAAGTAAACTATCTAGTATTTTTACATAGAGTTTACTACCTTCTATGAACTTTCTATTAATTTGGACATATATATATATATTCAACAACTTTTACTTTTTATTTTACTATTCAACCCATTGACAAGACACAAGGTGTGATTTCTACAATATTTCTTTCCACACTGTTCGAAGATTCCTTTTACATCTTTTCTCTTTTCCTTCTAAACTTCCTTGACTTTTTATTTTACTATTCAACCCACTGACAAGACACAAGGTGTGATTTCTACAATATTTCTTTCCACACTGTTCGAAGATTCCTTTTACATCTTATCTCTTTTCCTTCTAAACTTCCTTGTCTTTTTATTTTACTATTCAACCCATTGACAAGACACAAGGTATGATTTCTACAATATTTCTTTCCACACTGTTCGAAGATTCCTTTTACATCTTATCTCTTTTCCTTCTAAACTTCCTTGACTTTTATTTATATTTCACATATTTCCTGGAAGTATCATAATTGGGTTGTGTATCAGAGCGCTTAAATCATGGGCGTTGGAGAGCACGTAAGAATATCAATATTGTTGTTTGTAGTAGTTTTATTTATAATCTTCATTTTACTGGATGCGTGGAGAGCATTAAATAGAAAAGCACATTGGATTCCTTCCCATTTTCTTGTTTTGAGTGCTTTAATCATCCAGCTGCTGAACTTAGTGAGTGGGAAGAGTGGGTTGACGGAGGAGTCATGGGACAAAAGGGGTCATCTTATACAAAGAGAACTGTGGATGATCCACAGTGGCCGAGTTATGTTGTGTGTGGTGATGGCATACCTGCTGCCCAGTATGGCTGCCAGGGAATCCCAAGAATTTTGGGGCAAAATGTCGGCTTTGGGGATTACAATCCTTGGCCACATGACTACTGAGTTGTACAGTGTCCATAAGAACACAGAGAGTGACTTGATCACTTTCTTCTCTCTATGGCCGAGTAAGGATAGTTCAAACGAGGTTGCCTTCATTGGATCGACTGTCATATTATCCCTTTCATTCCTCACACTCATCCTTCTTCTAGGCTGCGCCAACTTAGCCAGCAGAGGTATCCAGGTAAGTTTTCATATCTGAAATTTGAACGAATCCTCCTGCACGTTTTTGCTTGAAAGGATAATATGCGTAAGAATATGTGTTCGCATGTAGGATGATATTCATGCATACATACGTGTGCTGAACAACATATATTCTTACGCATATTAGCTTTCTCACATGTATGTATTTATATTCTCTTTAAGCGTATACTTATATATAGTTAGAGAGGAAAATATAATTATGTAAATTATAATTATTTTTTATTTATATGTATTTAAATTTATTTTTAATTTTTCTTTTTTTTTTTTTTTTCTTTTGGTTTTCAAAGATTTGTCAATTTATCCATGCAATTTCATCATTTCTCTTTATTGGATTTGTGGTCCTCACTTCTCTTTCCTTCTCTTTTTTAGTTTTCACTCATCATGATAATGAACTATGTGTATGATCATAAATTAAATGATAAAAAAAAATACTACAAAATAAATGCATGAAATTTGCACAATCCATGATAAATTAACTTGTCAATTTATCCCTCCAATTTCATCTTCTCCCTTTATTGGACTTGTGGTCATCCCTTCCACATCTCTTTTAACTACTTTGGTCTACTACTATTCTTTCATTCTCTTCTATGGTTTTAACTCATCTTGATAATGAACCATAGAGTATGATCCATAAAATATATGATTAAAAAATACTGTAAATTAAATGCATAAAATTTGTATAGTCCGAAATAAATTAGTTTGCTTTATTCTGGGCTAGGGCTCGATTAGTGAGAGCTTCTTGTAGTGTAACAAAAAAAAATTATATTATTAATTCACCAATCTCAACTCACTACTCATTAAATTATTGTAATTGCATATATATCTTATGAATTATTATTCAACAATCATTAATTATGCATAGATTAATATAAAGATAAAAAGATTTGTGAAGTTTGTTAAAATTAACAATAACAAGAATGAAGAAATGACAAAAAGTTTTCATAATAAAAGTAATGAATAACTTTTAAGAGAGTTGAGATAAAATCTTAGTAGAAAATAGTAGAAATTAAAAATCTATACTAAAAACCCTCCTTTCTTTTTCATCATTTTTCTTATTAGGATTGACTTATACATTGTAACCTAGGGTATACATTTACTTAATTGAGGACGCATGGTTATCTCTATTTTCTTTGTTTTCTTTCGATTTTTATTGACTGGTCTATATAAATCAGTCCCCAAACGAAAGTGCCAACTTGTTTGATCTATAAAGTTTCTCATTCACTGCAATAGTAAAATGATTTTCAAATGGGGAAGTTCATATTAAATGTTTTATGAGTTTAAAACCGAGTAGTAATGGTTCGTAAGTATAAATTTCTTTCGCGTCAGGTTATTTTCGCTCAGAACATTCCTTTGATTCTCAAGGATGGCGTTGAAGAAAAGAAAGATGGTGATGAAAAGAAGCGCGAGGATGAATCTATTGATGATGTGGAAAAAAAATGGGAAACAATTGAAGCTGAAGTGCTGAAAGCGTGGATTGTTGCTCGTGCTTATACTCCAGAAAATATTATTGCCAAGTCGCCGTTGAGCTCTGGTGCTACTACCATAGTCTCGCTTCTAATCTGGACATCAATATTAGGATGGCTAAAACAGTGTCCCTTTGTTAGGCCTTCTGGAGTCGATGATACTCTAAAGTTGATAATAACCATTCTGCAAGTTATATTCATCCTCATAGGTCTGGCAATAATGGCATGGCGATGGGCTATAGCTGCATGGTTTTACACAAGATGGAGTTCAGTTTCCTGGCGAAGAGTCTTGAGGGTTGAAGACTATTGGACAAGACACATTAAGGACTTGATTGAAGATCGAAGCCCGAAGCTCCAGCCAGCAAAGAAACTCTGCAAAAAAGTGACAAAGCTCGTTGCCAAGCAACCCAGGAAAAACCAGATCCCAAAGACACTCTTGAAGGTGCTTGAGCTGCTCCAATGCATAATGGTATTATTCAGTAAGATATGCTGGGTCCTCCCCCTTATAATTTTCTATAATAAATGGACTTCTAAACTGCCGAAAACCATTATATCCAAGCACCAGGAACATGAACTTGAAAAATTCTCAGAATATAAAGAAATTTTGAAGGGCCTGGGTATGCTTGGGGAAACTCCACAAAGCCTCTGGATAGCTAATAAGAAGTCTATTGCAAAAGCACGGCGTCTGATCACAAAAGGAAATCATAGCAGGGAAGCTAATTGTAAAGAATTAGTTACTTTCCTGCAAAAAGGAAAGAGGCCAAAGGGTATAGATCTCATGAGTAGTTTCGATCTTAAAGAGCCTCCTAAATTTGAATATTTGTGGACTTCAGATAAATATAAACCCTTACAGGTGGAGAAGCAATTTGTAGATGTCACTAAAACATCTTGGAAAATGACAGCCGTTTGCTTGATTAGAATGATTATCCAGCTCTCTCCAATCTGTGATAGTTCAGATTGCTCTGGATTTTCTCATGCTACTTCTCATGGGTTTCCTCCCAAGGATGTGAAGGATTCTCTTGAGACATACTTCAAGCATGGAATTCTGGGTGAGGCTGCTGATAAATTCTTCCTTACACTGAAAACAGAAGTGAAAAAAGGGGATCTTCCACCCAAGAGAATGTTCCATTCCAAACCTGAATGCGTAGCTAAAGCAATGAATGAGCTTGCAGATGAGGGTAAAGAGAAAGCAGATGGGCCCAGAGGTTTGAACATTGTGGAGGCTATGCTTGATGATTTTGGGCCAGAAGGTAAGAAAAAGAAGCAAATAGCTGAGCAAGAGGATCCGGACAGTGTAGGAGCCTATGATTCCATGAATTGGAAGACGGTTGCAGCGGGAACTGCTTTGTACAAGTTATGCAAAAGTATTGGTGGGAACCCTAATGCCACGGAACTGTTTGAGGAGTTACAATGTGCATTAGCAGAGATTATTTTAGGTTCCATAAGAAAAGCCGAATCTACTTTAGTATCCAAGTCTAGAAAATGGGCGACAGACTCCGACGAAATGAAGATAGCGGGGGCACTTTACACAGCAGGGAAAGCAAAGACGGTGGTGAAAATGGTGAAACGTAAGAAAGCTGAGCAACAGAAACGTGATGTCCGCTGCTTGGAAATTGCCACTCCGCGCTCAGAGAAACGTGAGACCAATCCAGCAGACCCACATTGCGTCGAAATTGTCACTTCAACAAGTTAAGTATGAGAACAAGGAGTCTTTCCTGTACTGTTTGCAAGTTGTTTGGTGTGATTTTCTCTTCTAGATTATAGATGCCTAATGTTTTATTCGATGAAAAACAAAATATGCAGTTAGGAGAAATAGGACATGCGTTGTATCTGAATCGATCCGGTAGCCCTAGTTATTATATTTTATTGTGTAACAAGTGATGATGTCTTTTTTAAACTTCTTTTTTAATAGTTGTGTTTAGTTATTGAAGATGATTGTGATAGAAAGTTATAAAGGAGTAATGGTTGTCTATTGTGTTAGAGGCATCAGTTGTGTTTAGTTACACATAGTTATATCTTAATATGCAACAAGTGATGATGTTTTCTTTTAGTCCTTTTTTTAATGGTCGTGTAGTTGTGTTTAGTTATTGAAGATGATTGTGGACCATGCTGAAATATATAAAAGAGTAATACTCATCTGTTTAGATAGAGGCAATCATTGATGTTCAGTTAGGGATAGTTATATCTTATTACAATACATGGAATAGTAGCTGGTTCTTGTGTAACTATTGTTTCTAATAAATTTTTTATGTTTGTGTCTATTTATTAAAGACAATCATAAATAATGTAAGAAGTTATATGTTGTATATAATGTTAATCATTATTGCGATCTATAATGAAATCATGTTTATATTTGATTGTATGTTATGTTACAGGTAACATTTAGTTTTTATTGTGTGTTTTTAATGATTAAAGGAAGATAACACATCGTTAATGAATAAAGTAGTGAGCATGAATGTGTAGTTGGTTAAAAAGATACTATGAGAGTTTTAGAAATGATAAGAGAGTTTTTGTTTTATTCACAATTAGCTGAACTAGATTCACATTTAAAAAAAATAAAATGGATCACCTTCATTTTTTTGTGGATCAATAATTTAAATGTTTTCTATTTTTGTTCAAGTTACATATTTTTATTATTTCTAAGATAGTTTCTAAATAGAACTAGATGTGAACACATCATGGTAATACTTAGAAAGATGAAAAATTGTGAGATGTAATTCTTCATAAGATAAAGAGTAGTTGTAGATTTGTGTAGCATTGGAGATTATTTTTCTGGACTTTGAAGAATGTTATTTCTATATAAAATTATTCTTATATTTTACAACTTACATATACATTTTTCACTATTATATGTAACATGTAGTCAAATTCCTATAATTTCATCATGTTATTTATAAGGTATCTTCTATAATAAGATGTAGATATTATTAAATTATATTAGATAGAAAAGAAAATTCATACTTTCTATGTCTATAAAACAAGGAAGTTAAAAAAAAATGGGTAGTTATGAATTAATTTTTATTTCAGTCTATAAAATTTCTCAATTATATATCAAGATGATAATGAATAATATAATTTATGATTTCTTATTTTATGAAAAATGGATCCCCAAGGTCAAATGCAAAAGTTATGAAGGCATATCTCAAGATGAATTGCTTAATTAAAATTTAGGAAGTTAAAAATGATAGAGATTAAGAAGGAAAAAAAATAAGAACTTGATATATTGGTAGAGAAGAAACTTAAAAATTATATGTTTAAGAGGGAGATGGGGAAAAATGATTTATTTGTTACATAAATATTACAGGAAAGAATATGATAAAGATGAATATTTAAATTTATATATTTTGTAAGAGAAACATGTTATAACAAGAAAAGAAAAGTTTATTGATATTTTGTAACATGAATGATAATATATATATATATTTATTAAGGCTTCAAAAAATAAAATCATAATAGGTGTTTTTGATTAGGATTAAAAAGGTTTTGAAGGGGCCCCAAAACCCTTACAATTAGAGTGCTACCATCAAATAATGGACTAGGCTACTTGACAACAAACAACAAGTTTTAGAAAGGACTTGAAACCTTCTAGACTTACGGGCATCTAGATCCCAAAACCCAAAGACTACACAAAACATAAACAAAAATTCTAAGCAGCCATGACCAACCAAACACTAGCCAAACATCAAGTGTAAAACATTAGAAAATAGGCTGGCCCAAGTAGAGGGTTTAAGTCAGCAAATAATAGATGTCAAAAAATAGAGAACAAGGATTTTTTCAAGCACCCTTAGCCAACATGAAAGGTTTCAGGCTCCCATAACCTATAACAAAATCACCAAACCACAAAAGGCAACAAAGTCTGAACCTAACCAAAAACAAACATTGGCCAAACTAAGCCCATGAAAACTGCTAGCATCCAACCTATCCCTAAGAGGAACAAAAAATATAAGGTTTTTCCAGGATCCCTCAACCTTAAGAATGGGTTTTACAAGGCTCCAACAACTTGTGAGAGTGGGTTTTACAAGGATCCCACAACCAGTCAAGGCATAGACAATAATAGCTCATCTTGAAGGCACATTCTAGGACATAGGATTTTTACAAGGCACCTAAAACCTTTTGCAAAGAATACCATGAGGGTTTTGACAAGCTCCCTCAATCACCAACACTAGCAATAGTAGTCGAAATACTCCTATGTAGGGGGGAAACTGAGACTAAGAAAACAAGCCCTAACCTCACTCTCGTGTACACACTTGTTGAACATGAAAGAATCTAGGGAGGTAACGCACTTCGACTACTTCTTGTGTGGAAGAGAGCACCAAGGATTACCTCTTATGGTTTCTATTCCTTTGTTGTAAATGAAGGGTAGAAGTGATGCAAATTATAGATTTGAATGATCAACTTAGAATGCATGTATACACAAGCAACCCTAATCCAAAAATGCAGAATTGAAGCTAACTAATATGTGACTAAAAATTACAGATTAGGAGAAGAATTTAGAGGTGCACTTGTGCCAGAAATATGAGCCAAAATGTCCAAGACAGGGGTGCCATGCCCTTGTCTTGATTCTACAAACTGGAAGTTGTAAATTATAGGCTGAGATTTGAAGGCTTTGAACTACTATCCTTACAAAATCTGCATGAAAATGGGAGGACCAGGGTGCCATGCCCCTATCCTGGGTAGGACCAGGGCACCACATCCCTATCCCAGTGACTTTTTCTTAGATCTAGTCCTCAAAGTTTGGTGTTTATGTACTCTATTGATCCTAAAATTTGTAGTGGTGATCGGATCTCAGTCTTGCACTTGAAGCTAAAAATAGGGTTTTGGGTGGCTATATGGGGTTTTTCCTTAGTCAAACCCCTATTTTGGTGATTTTCACCTCAACAAATAACTGATTTGTATAGTAAAATAGTGTGTACAAGAATCGTGTGTGTGTGCAAGACCCTAAGATGAATTTAAACAATCTAGAGCAACCCTAAAGAGTAAACCCTAAAAGCTTGTAATTCACAAAACAAATTCTTTACGTCAATGATGCAAACTGATATAAAGCATGAATGTAAATCAAATTTATGTAATGAGGCTCATACAAAGACATGGAAATAACATGAAATCATACCCAACCCTAACAGAGAGGTACAAGCCAATCTTCAGTCGATGATCTCCTATTGCTTTCCTAAATCTTCAAAAGCCTCCAATTCATGAAAGAATGTCTGATGAATTCTTGATTGATGTTGTTGAATATTGTTGAAGACTCCAAAATATCTACTCTTTCACTGCATAGAAGGCTCCTTATGATCGCTCTAATAAGATTTTTTCCTAGATCTCAGATTCGCCTTCAAATGAAGAAAGAAAGTTCTTATGTATGAAACCCTAGATTTTAATTTCATATTTAGTCCAACCTAGGATTTAAATTTCCTGCCAAATTATTGGGGTTAAGCATTATAATATCATAGAATTATGCTCTTGAAATTTTGAGAAAAATGTCGGGGATCAGGTACAACTTGCACCTAGTCCAACCAACTTTTCACCAAATTTTTAGGGCCATTAGATATGATGATATTAGAGTGAATCCCAAAGTTATAGCGAATTATGTGATGTTTTGACATGTGAAATCAGGCCTTAAATATTGAAAGAGGACATAATTAGGGTTTATGATTTAATGATTTATTATAGGAATAAAATGAAAAGGGGCACACTTAGGGTAAATGGCCCAATTTTATGATGTGTGGAGTGATGAAATATGACTTTAAATTTAATTTCATTAATTAATTAAATTCTTAAAGGGAATTTACAATGGAAGATGCAAACACACTAAGGCAGGTTCACAACTAAGCATAGAATTGTACCACACTAGCAAGGGTTACAATTTACGATGCTACATTTAGCCGCCACTTTAGCAATCATATGTCACTATGTGCATACACAAACTAAAGTAAATAAAAGTAAACAATCATGAAAAAGGATATATCCACAAGTTGTCGGATGAAGCCCACAACGGTATCTACAATACTATTGGCTAACAGATTTGTCCTTCTTAAATACCTTTTAAAAATGACTCCCAAATGCCCAAATTGAAAGAGAAAGAACCAATAGTTGAGTCACTTGCAATGGTGAGTGCAAGTGCTCTCTGAATTTTGATATGAAGGTACAACTCCCTTCGTTAGATAAAAATGTATTTTCTAAATATGCTTGTAACCGGAAAGCAATAAAGGCAACTAAAATCTACTCATAGCCATCACACAAATGCGAATAGTAGATTTATAATGAAGTGAATGAAGATAAGTAAAACAAAGTTTAATTACCCACACCCAAGAAAATACCCTTTCCAATAGAATCAAAATGCCCTGGACTCTAATCGAGTCTCTCTCATGCCTCAAAGGACAAGGGGGATCAGAAAACTCAGGCAAATAGCTAAAACCAAATTTCTTTCCAACATACAAATTATTCCATAAATCAAAGTTTCAGAATCAAATGCATATACACTATTTGATGTAACAGAAAATGCAATGAAACGTAATTACAAGAGAAACAAAGCTCATAGTAACCAAACTAAAATATTGACAGATACACAAATCAACAAATCTTCTTTATTTCATCAATGTCAAAATGTGTGCTCACAGACTCAACACTTATGAAAAATAAAACTGTGTTGTCCAAAAAATTACGCTGCCCTCTCTTTTTAACAACAGAAAAGAAAAGAATCCTGGCTCTTTCCATTTATTACATATATATAGCCTCCTTTTTTAAGAGACTTTCAGTTATCAATAACTGATGCTTGAAAAGATTATTTATTTCCTTCTTACTTAACATTCTTGTGAATACAATTCTCAACTTTAGGGAAATAAATCTTAAATATCTTAATACTTAATTTCCCTTGCTATCCTTGATGAATACTTTTTCACTTAAATGTGAAAATACTTGCCAACTTTCCTTAGTGTTTGAGTTTATATGAGTAAAAACACAAGTATCTCCCAGTTAATGTGACTATCTTTGACAGTTTTGACAGTGTTGTTCTCTGTTATCCATATCTTACAAACCAGACATAAATTTGAAAATCACTCCAGTGAGGATTTAGAAAACTAAGGTTTTTAAAATATAGAAAAAATACATTGAGAGCCAATAAGGTAATTATGAGTTATGCCTCCCACACAGAGACTGATTTTTCTGTCTCATAAAATTCGTGGGTATAGGGTGCATTGAAAACTACAAATAGTATACATGCCAAAACTTACACATGGATCATCACTTTGAGTTGCTATTTAAAGGAATGTGCTCTATTTTGAGACAAAGCTCTCTTTAGAATAGAGGAGGATTGTGACTCTTTAGATTGTTTGTAATACCATGTTGGTGAAACAATTCTTTGAAATTTTTTTCAACTGCTATCCTTTATTATCAACATATGGATTGATAACTAAATTCAACTTTCAAGAAGCCAAATCTTCCTTTGTAACATGAAGGTTGGAATTTGTATGTGTTAGTTTGGCTATCTCAAAAGTCATCCAAACACTTTTACTCTTAGCACGGTAAACATTTTTAAAAAATATCCCACCCATTAAAAATGACATTAATCAACTCCAGGAGAACCTCTAAAATACATCAAGCCTTAGACAAATCACCATTATCATCTTGTCTGGTAAATAAACATATTATAATACAACTCATGCCAATGTTATTGGATTACTAAACTCACTAAATTCTAAACTCACGCACTCTGAATCTGCATCTGTTTAATCTAATGAATCTCTGAACTCTAGATTTGAACCTTTGAAATTGAACCTGCGAACCTTGAACCTTGAACTTGTCAGATTCAATTAGAAGGTTCCAAATTAAAGACTTTGCCCACCATATGCTTCATTAATTACTTTGCCTTCACATTTAGATTCACATTGAACCTTTGAACCTTGAACCTTGACCCAAAGAAGGTTCAACGTTCAAGTTCAATGACCAAAAAATACAAAGCCCTTACACTCATAAAACTAAAGATGCGATACAACCTGCTCCAGTTGAACTCAAACTTTGAACTTTACAGAGGTTCAACTGATAGGTTCAAGTTCAAGAAAAACTTCAACAAGACAAAAACCGAGAATTATACAAGGTAAGACTGAATAAACACTCCTTATTTGAGGATGCGAGAGACATAGTGCAAGTAAAAATATGGAGGGTAATATTGGCTCTGACTAGTGGATGAGGACTGCAAGGATGAAGAGAATCCAAAACATCTCTAGGTGAGACTAGTACCTTATCCATTGGGCAACAAAATTAAATAAATTGCATAAATAAAGGATGTTGTTTTGCAGAAGGGTGGAGGGAACAAGGCAAGAGCTGAAAACTAACAAGCCACAAATGGAAAGCCAAAACTACTAAAACCTACAAAAAACTAAAAACTTTATTTGCAAATATGTACAAGGGTGGGAAAACCCCTTTGCCTCAAGGAAACTCCAGGCTGCTCATGCAAAACCATTAATTCGCTAGGAGAAATATAAGGCGGTGTGGAAAAGTGATCAGTAAGAAAGAAGCTTCATTCCTCATGGCCAATTTGCAACCACCGTGAGAAGAGACCCAACAAAAATGTATTGTAAAATATTTTCAAATAAAATATTGGGTTCGTAAATCCACTCTGCATTATAAATTTTTGAAGCCCATTGAGATGTCTTGACATTATGCTGTACATGCTGATTTAAATCTGCATCAGAATGTTGTGCCAAATTGTCTAAAAAATTAACTAGACTCTTAATTGGGTTGCCTCTAAAAAGATGTTGAAAGCAACACTCATCTTCATGTGCTAGTTTCTGAGATAGAGCTGATATGGCATCATTTTCAAAATAAAAAGACTCCAGCATCGGATAACTGCTCGACTCTTCTAGGCACAATTTATTTTCAAAACTCTCATAACCAAATGTAAATGCTTTGAAGTCTGATTGCATATTAGATATTATATCAGCAATAGACAATTCATTGCCTTCCACTTGTTTTTTGACACCCTCATAATTTCTCAAACACTCAGTCTTCAAGTGTCCTTCACCATAGCTACAAGTGAATTGAAAAGAATCATAATCTATTTGCATAACAACCTCTAGTTGTCCACAACTATCTATTTCTTTCTCATGTTGGCCCTTTATGCTTGCGCAATCATTTGCTCAAACTGCATCATAAATTTTAAATGTGAAAGATTCAAAATCAGAAGAAGAAATTTTTTTCAGAAACTTTTGCTTAATTCCTCATTATTGATATCATCAAAATTTTGTTTAATATTAGATGTGGTTGGGCAAGCTGCCAGTTCTTTTGGTTGAATAACATGATAATTTGTATCTATAGAAAAATCAAATCCATTGGCCTGAAAATAATAAACTCGTGCAATGTTAGAAGTGCCATTCTTGGTCTTAGAAGATGCTCGAAAATCTTTTTCATTAAAAACCACTAAGTTTTAACAAAAAGAAATAGATGATGTTCACTTTGTTTCTGTCATGAAAAGATTGTTTTGCCAAGGCTTCTTTCTTAGGTAAAAATTATGATTATGAAAGTAAATTTCAGATTCTAAAACTTTAACAACACATTTACTCATGCATTTCATTCCACTCAAAATCATATCATCCACTACCTCAACAACTTCCTTCTGTGCATATTCTAGATTTTCAACCTTCTTATGTTTCAACAAAAACTTAATCTCAAGATGCAATGCAACAATAAATACACATAATTGATTATTTTCAGTTGGTTGAGACCCATGAGGAATCTTTCCAACACACCGATTAAATATTTCAATGAAACTTCTAATGGGATCATCTTCTTTCTTTTGTATTTGAAAGAAATTAAGGAACAAATCATATGTATCAATCACAGTTTTGAATCTTTCAAGAAATTTTACCTTTAAATCATTCCAGCTGGTAATGCATCCATATTCTAAATTCTGAAACCATTCTGCAACATTTCTAGTGATGCTTTCGACAAACAATGTCACAAACACATCTTCTTCTTGCACTCCAAGAATTTCATAGGCAACATTAACTACTTTAATATGATCATATGGATCTTGAATCTTATCTCCAACAAACTTTGGAAAGCATTCACTTGAACTTTTAGGCAGGGTTCGATATTGTGGTAGAGAAAATGGACCAAACTAAGTTCCCCATGGCTGTGTTATAGCCAAAGCCATGATTTCAGACTGGAATTCTTCAACCAGACATAAATAGAGTTTCCAATCTCCTTTCACATAGAGATGTCTTTAAAACTTGGGGAAAGAAAGGACAGATCTTTTGATTTCAAATCCCTAGCAGAGTCGCCAAAAATCTATTGGTTAACAAATTTGTTCTTCTTAAATACCTTTTGAAAATGACTCCCATTTGCCCAAATTGAAAGACAAAAACAAGAACTGACAGTTGAGTCACCTGCAATGGTGAGTGCAAGTGCTCTCTGAATTTTGATATGAAGGTACAACTCCCTTCGTTAGATAAAAATGTATTTTCTGAATATGCTTTTAACTGGAAATCAATAAAGGTAAATAACATCTGCTCATAGCCATGACACATATGTGAATAGTAGATTTATAATGAAGTGAATGAAGATAATTAAAACATAGTTTAATTACCCACACCCATGAAAATACCCTTTCCAATAGAATCAAAATGCCCTAGACTCTAATCGAGTCTCTCTCATGCCTCAAAGGACAAGGGGGATAAAAAAACCTAGGCAAAGAGATAACAACAAATTTCTTTCCAACATACAAATTGTTTCTGAAATCAAAGTTTCAGAATCAAATGCAAATATACAAAGTTTCATGTAATAGAAAAGGCAATGAGAGGAAATTACAAGAGAAACAAAGCTCATAGTAACCAAAAGAAAATATTGATAGATACGCAGATCAATAAATCTTCTTTGTTTCATCAATGCCAAAATGTGTTCTCACAGACTCAACACTTCTGAAAAATAAAACTGTGTATTCTAAAAAACTACGCTGCCCTCTCTTTTTAACAGTAGAAAAGAAAAAAATCTTGGCTCTTTCCTTTCATTACATATATATAGCCTCTTTTTTAAAGAGACTTTTAGTTATCAATAACTTATTCTTGAAAAGATTATTTATTTCCTTCTCACTTAACATTTCTGTGAATACAATTGTCAACTTTAGAGAAATAAATCTCAAATATTTTAATACATAATTGCCCTTGCTAGCCTCGATGAATACTTTTTCACTTATATGTGAAAATACTTTCCCACTTTCCTTAGTGTTTGATTTTATAAGAGTGAAAACCCAAGTATCTCCCAATTAATGTGACTATCATTGACATTTTTGACAGTGTTGTTCTTTGTTATCCATATTACGAACCATACATAATTTTGGCAATCGCTCCAGCAAGGATTTAGAAAACTAAGGTTTCTAAAACATATTAAAAATTGATTGAGATCCAACGATTTAATTGAGTGTTATGCCTCCTGCACAGAAACTGATTTTTTTGTCTCAGAAAATTCGTCGTTATAGGTTGCATTGAAAACTACAAACAGTATACATGCCAAAACTTACACATGGATCATCACTTTGAGCTGCCATTTGAAGGAATGAGCTCTATTTTAAGAAAAATCCCTCTTTAGAATAAAAGAGGATTGTAACTCTTTAGATTGTTTGTAATATTGTGTTGGTGAAACAATTCTTTGAAAATGTTATTAACTGCTATCCTTTGTTATCAACATATGGATTAATAACTAAATTCAACTTTCAAGAAGCCAAATCTTCCTTTGTAACATAAAGGTTAGACTTTGTATGTGTTAGTTTGGCTATCTCGAAAGTCATCCAAACACTTTTAATCTTAGCTCACTGATCATTTAAAAAAAAATATCCCTACCATTAAAACTGGCATTAATCAGCTTCAAGAGCACCTCTGAAATACATCGAGCCTTAGACAAATCACCATTATCAGCTTGTTTGGTAAATCAACATGTTATACTACAACTAATGCCATTTTTATTGGATTATTAAACCTGCTGAATTTTAAACTCACACACTTTGAACCTGCATTTGTTTAATCTAATGAATCTCTAAACTCTAAATTTGAACCTCTGAAATTGAACCTGTGAACATTGAACCTTGAACCTTGAACCTTGAACCTTGAACCTTGAACCTTGAACCTTTAACCTTGAACCTTGAACTTTGAACCTATGGGGTTTAATAAGAAGGTTCAAAATCACAAACTTTGCCCACCATATGCTTTATTAATCACTTTGTCTTCACATTTAGCTGCACATTGAACCTTTGAACCCTGAACCTCGAACCTCCGGGGTTCAATCAGAAGGTTCAAAATTACAGACTTTTCCCACCATATGCTTCATTAATCACTTTGTCTTCAAACTTAGCTGTGCATTGAACCTTTGAACTTTGAACCTTGAAGCAAAGAAGGTTCAAAGTTCAAATTCAATAACCACAAATTACAAAGACCTTACACTCATAAAACTAAAGCTGCGATACAACCCGCTCCAGTTGAACTTGAACTCTAAACTTTGCAGAGGTTCGACCGACAGGTTCAATTTCAAGAAAAACTTCAACAAGACAAAAACCAAGAATTATACAAGGTAAGACTAAATAAACACTCCTTATTTGAGGACACGAGAGACATAGTGCAAGCAAAAATATGGAGGGTAACAAGTACACAGTTAGGAACCGCACCCTACAAAACCATATGTTAGATCACAAAATCACGTAATTCTTACTAAGGAAGGTAATGAAATTCACAGTTAGCTATATGCCCCCCTATTTTGGCTTGCTTATTAGTTAAGTGAAATAGGGTATCATGTTTACCATAATGAATTGTGATAAAAACCTTGATGAGAGATGTTCACAATATGGCTTGATTGTACATCAGAGTGCTTTATGAAATAAATGTAGAGAAAGAGAGTGAATTCAAGATACCGACACCACCGACGATACAAAAATTAGACCTCCCTAGCTCAAGTTATGATAGATTAAGTGAAAAGAGTGAAATTAGGGTTTTTAACATAAAATTATAAAAAATGAAAAAGTGCATACCGCATAAATATGAAAGCGACACTTTCATTTGTCACCTTTTGACTTTGTGCACTATTCACTACAAAGGAGCCCACATGTCAAACTTTAGGCCTCAACATCCACCCGAATGACCCACACGGATGGAGATCCTCCACCAGGTCATGCTGACTAGTAGACTGCTCAACGAGGTGAGTTGACCTTTCATTGACTCTTTATTAACTATTCTGTTTAATTTTAATTTTGGAATGATGTTGTCAATGTTAATGATCATGTGTATGCCCCCCTATCTGAACACTATGGTCCCCTAGGGTGCCCTAGTCTTCCTTGGCGGCCCTGGTCCCACAAGGGCGCCTTGGTACTCCTAGGGTGCCATGGTCCCAAAGGGATTCCCTGGTCCTTTAAGGGAACCATGGTCCCAAAGGTGCACCTTAGTCCTCCTAGGGCACCCTAGTCCTTGCTCGGGATGACTGAGGGTTGCATGGGATCAAGTGTTTGATGTTTAGAATAGATAGAATATTGTTTTCGATTAGATGATGATGATTGATGAGCTATTACTAATGATTCAATTGTTTCATTTGTTATATTCTTCCATACATGTGAGAGCACACTACCAACCATACATTTCAGAGTCTTCAGAGTCAGATTTTGAGGCTTACACTAGAGCATAAAGAGTTGCTACATGCAGTAGGACTATGGTATGTGATGCCCATGCTCGCCATGAAGTTCCATCCCATGATGTTGATGGCAGTGATGAAGAGATGGGATTCAAATACTTCCACCTTTCTCCTATAGGTGGGAGAGATGACGGTCACTCTTGAGAATGTGGACTGCATACTCCATCTCCCTATCAGAGAAGAGATAGTGAGGTATCGAACTAATCACACTGCTACGAACTACAAGAGGGAGAAGTGGTGCAGGAGCACCTAGACTCATTTTAACCACAGGGTTGATAGAAAGTTTCATTTTTATTAGTTTTCAATTGGCAAGTTGTCTAAGATGTTTTTGAAGTTGTTCTAGGTTGTTTGGACGAGTTTTGAAGTCATTGTGTGGTCTTGGTTTCTTGTTTTCATCTTTTTGCTCAAAGTTGCTAGTTTGGAGTTGTCTAGCAAAATATTGTCAAAAGTGAGTTTTTAGTGTGTTTTTGTTGTGAAAAGTTCTTAGACATGTTTCGTGTTTGGTTTTTAGGTGTGAATAGTTTTTTTAGTTGATTTCTAGTTTTTGAGATCAACCTTGCATCACTAGGCACCAATAGTTGTCATTTTAGACATGAAAGTGTCAAATTTGTGTGCTCTTTGACATGTACCTATCCATACAGGAGGATAACTGATATGTAGATGTATTTATTCTCTTGTTTGAGCCATCGTAAGGGTTGATCATTCGGAATTATCAAGCACTTTGCAAGTTTGCACCATTTTTACCTTGTTTTCCACTATGTTTTGACTCCATGTGAGCAACAGTCCATACACCTGCTATACATGGCTGTACTATTTTTCCATTTTCCAATACTCTTATTTTTCTTGAAGATTTTCTATTTTATGGCATTGAATTTCATTAAGTTTTGAGTTTTGTGCAAAAATATTTAGCTTTGATAGTTTCACTACCTTGTCTAGGAAATTGGCAACGATGCTTGACCAACTTGGCTTCTTGAGGCCCTAAATGCTCATGGCTTCCCAAGAACCAGTTGGTCAACTTGTAAGATATGTACATACTTCTTTTGATTTCAAAAGTGCAGGTATAAGGAGTTTTGTGGCCATGGAGCCCTAGGCAAGTGTGCCATTTGGCTAGGGTCTTTGAAGAAGTTTGATGCTTTTCTCTTCCATAGCAAATGTAGTCATCAGATTATCAGACTTGTTTTGATGTTTAAGTTTGAATGAAAAGGCAAAGAGGCTTTCTAAGACATAAAGAGGTTGATTACATTTTCAGGTTGTGAAAATGACGTAAAAAATAGTGAGTCACTATTTTGGAGTTGAATTCCACTCATGTGCTCACTCTCCAGCATATGTTGGTGCTTGTGAAACCTTGCACCTCCTTCTAATTTCTTGCAAACAAGAACAAGGAGTGGTTTTTGGTCTTTTCCATGGGTTTGAGGTTGCCAAGATCAATTAATGATCCTCGAGGCAAAGTTGTAATGCCCAGTTGGCTATCACAGTCATTTATGACTGATTTTTGTATACTTGGTTGATTGGTTTTTGTCAAATCAGGTACACAAATGGAGGATGTAAAGCCTAAAACCCATCAAATCTAGTTGAGACAAGTTGTCCTTTCATAAAATTAACATATTTGGTGAGGTAGACTCTATAAGTTGGTTTGTGGCACTTATGAAGGATCACTACACTACAAAACGTAGAAGGCTAATGACACCCATGGGGGTATAACTTGACACAAACTTGCAATCCAATAAAAGGAGACCTTGTGCAGTCAGAGAAAAAATTAGGGATAGAGGGAATGAATCCCAATTGAGTGAGTAAAGTGTTAGATTACTAAGCCAACAACTATGGAGTTGAAGCCCTTGAGTAACCAAGGAGAGTTTGACTTAGGGAGGTGGAACAAGCAGAGTTGCTAGATTGCCTTTGAGCTTTTTGCACTCTAATTTTGGTGACTACACCTTGAAACTAACAAAGGACCTATCACCTAATAACATACAAGCCTATTGGGCAACCCTCTTGCACTACCTCCCTATCATAGTGGTATCAGAGCTCAGTTACACCTGGGAAGAAGTAGCAATTTGGCAACCATGGTGATAAATGCAGAATTAGCAAAGAAAATGGAAGACCAGGAAGAAGAAAATAGGTTACTTAAATTAAAGCTAGACCTCCTAGTGCAGAAGTTGGGTGAAGTAGAAGTGAAGGCAGATGAAGCCGACAATAAGATAGAGGGAACAAAAGGCAGGGGTAAGCTATTATCTATAGAGGCCGAAACCCCAATACCAGACCCTATGATAGAGAATGAACCCTTTTTGAAAGCCTTGAAGGCTATGAGTGGGAGAACACTAGAAGGAGTCCCACTATTCAGTGGCAAAATGGACCCAAAAGTGGTCATGGAGTGGATTGAGGGGCTTGAGAACCATTTTGAATGTGATGGTGTGACAGAGGCCCAAAAAGTGAAGGTGGCTAAATCCAGGTTGAGAGGAGTTGCCTTAACATGGTGGAAGTTCATTCAGGATGAACGTGAGAAAGAGGGCAAAAAGTCCATAGCAACTTGGAAGGGAATGTTGTCCAAGATTAGAGAGACTTACATTCTAGAGGACTATGAAATACAGCTTCATAGGAAAAGGCAAAACCTTAGGCAAAAGGAGTTAGATGTTAGTAGTTACACCAAGGAGTTCCAGAAGCTATGCCTTAGGTCAAAGATCCAAGAGGATGAAAATGTCAAGGTTGCTAGGTACCTCAATGGTTTGAGATGGAACATACAGGAAGAGTTAAGTTTGTTGTGTCCTAAAATAGTTCAAAAGTGCTATCAACTTGCACTCAAGGTAGAGGAAAGGAGTAGGAAGAAGCAAGAGCAGCATAACAAAGGTAGAGGAAGAGGCAGAGATGGTAGAGGCCATCAAGGCAGTTTTGGGGGAAGACACATAGATAAAAGGTCCTAGGGAAAATCTAAGCTTATGGAGCAAAGCGGGGATTCTTAGAGAAAGCCCAACTATAGGGGTAGGGGATCAAGCAACCTAGGAAGGGGTAGATCTAGTGGCCTAGGTAGAGGGTCTTACTTCTCCATAATGAAATGCTATAATTGTCAGAAATTGGGTCATCCTGCTTATAGGTGTCCAAAAAAGCCTAGTTCTTCCCATGGAGGTGAAAAGAGAGTGAACTATGTTCAAGAGGAAGGAAGTAGTACAAGAACTCGAGAAATGCACCTAGCACCTAAAGATGGTGAGAGTCTAATGATGAGGAGAGTATTGATGCAAGAACCTCACAAGTGTGAAGTGTCTCAGAGAAGAGCATTGTTCAAGATCAAGTGCAAAATCTTGGGCAAAGTATGTAAGGTTGTTATAGATTCAAGTTCCACAAATAACATTATCTCAGAGAAGGCAGTTAGCAAATTGAACCTACCTAGAATGAGGCACAGTGAACCCTACAAGGTAACCTGGTTAAACAAGGGGCAACATGTCCTAGTTAATGAACAAGCATGGGTAGACTTCAACATAGGTGAATACAAGGATAGGATACTATGTGACATCCTTCCTATGGATTCTTTCCATCTCCTATTGGGTAGACCTTGGCAGTTTGACAGGAGGGCACGCCATGATGGTGAAAAAAACACATATTCCTTTCAAAAGAATGGCATTGTCTACAAAATTCAGTCCCTTAGTGAAGAGACAGAGAACAGCAAACCACAAGCACCTAAAGTGTTATTAGTCAATGAAAAAGAGTTCATCCAAACCATGAAAGAGGGAGATGGGATTGGTTATGCACTTGTAGTGAAACCTAAGGAGGAGAAGAAAGAAAAACAAGTTGAGATCCCACAAGAAGTGCAGCAAATTCTTGATAACTTTAAGGGCATCATCAGGGATTGACAAGCAACAACATTACCTCCTCCTAGAGCCATTAGTCATCAGATTGACTTTATACTAGGAGCTTCTTTGCCAAACAAAGCAGCTTATAAAATGACTCCTGAATAGAACAAAGAGGTAGCTAGACAGATTCAAGAGTTATTGGATCAAGGATTAATAAGAAAGAGTATAAGTCCTTGTGTCATACCCACTATGTTGGCACCTAAGAAAGGGGACACATGGAGACTATGCACACACTCCAAAGCCATCAACAAAATCACAATAAGGTATAGATTCCCTATTCCCAAGATAGAAGATTTGATGGATTGTTTAGGGGGTGCAAGGTATTTCACAAAAATAGACTTAAAGAGTGGTTACCATCAGATAAGAATAAAAGAGGGTGATGAGTGGAAAACTACTTTCAAAACAAATAAGGGTCTTTATGAATGGTTGGTTATGCCTTTTGGACTCTCTAATGCTCCTAGTACCTTTATGAGGCTAATGAATGAAGTATATGATATTCTCATTTTTAGTAAGACTAAAGAGGAGCATTTGAAACACTTAGCCATTATTTTGCAAAGATTATCTAATGAGCAATTAACCATAAATCTTGAGAAATGTGATTTTATGCAGTAAGAGCTAGTCTATCTTGGTTTTGTTATGTCCAGTGGAGATATTAAGATGGATCAATCTAAAGTTGCAGCCATAACAAGTTGGCCAAACCCACAATCAGCCAATGAAGTTAGGAGTTTTCATGGTCTAGCCCAGTTTTACAGAAAGTTTATCAGAGGGTTTAGTGAGATTTGTGCACCCATGTTAGATACAATAAAGGGTGGTCATAAGGTCAAGTTTCAATGGACAAAAGAAGCCAATAAGGGGTTTGAGTTACTCAAAACTAGAGTTGCTACACAGGCAGTGTTAATCCTTCGTAGTTTTGATAAACTCTTTACTATAGAATGTGATGCTAGTCATCTTGCAGTAGGTGCAGTCTTGAGTTAGGATAATAGACCAGTTGCTTTCTTTAGTGAAAAATTGAATGATGCAAAGAAAAAGTACTCATCTTATGATTTAGAGTTATATGCATTGGTGGAGGCACTCAGGAAGTGGAGGCATTACTTGCTTCCTAAAGATTTTAAAGATTTTGTTGTGTATATAGACAACCAGGCAGTCACTTTCTTGAATTCTCGAGATGAACTCAACCATAGGCATGTGAAATGGGTAGAATACCTACAAGCATATACCTTTACTCTTAAACACAAGAAAGGCCAATGTAACAAGGTAGTTGATGCTTTAAGTAGGAGATTGTTGACTATTTAGGAGATCCAAGTTAAGAGTATTAGTATTGATTGCTTTCAAGATTTGTATCCTAATGATGATGATTTTGCTGCTGCTTATAAAGTTTGTCTTGCTTTTGAGAATCATTTCCATAGTGAGTATGTTGACTATACATTGCAGAATGGTTTGTTATTCAGGGGAGGACAACTATGTGTTCCTAAACGATCCATGAGAGAAAACCTTATCGAAGAGAAACACAATGGGTGTTTGAGTGGCCATTTTGGTCTCAATAAGACCTTAGAGTTGGTTCAACGCTTCTATTACTGGCGTAAGATGCAGAGAGATGTCTGGAGGTATGTTGAACGGTGTATGGTATGTCAGAAGGCCAAAGGTAATAGCACTAATGTCGGTTTATATCAGCCACTTCCCATTCCTTCTAGGCCATGGGAGTGCATCAGCATGGATTTTGTTGTAGGTTTACCAAAGACAAAAGCAGGGTATGATAGTATCTTTGTGGTTGTTGATAAATTTAGCAAAATGGCTCACTTTATACCTTGCAAAACTACTAATGATGCTAGTCATATTTCTTTCCTTTTCTTTAAAGAATTTGTCAGAATACATGGTTTTCCATCTAGCATTGTGTCGGATAGAGATGTTAAGTTTTTGGGTCATTTTTGGAAGACTTTGTGGAAGAAATTGGGTACGAACTTGTCTTTTGGCTCAGCCTACCATCCACAGACAGATGGCCAAACAGAAGCGGTGAATAGAACATTGGGTAATCTACTCAGCTGTCTCACCAAGGAGTATGGACAAAGCTGGGATTAGCTCATCCCACATGCAGAGTTTGCCTATAATGATAGTGTAAACAGATTCCATTGGTAAGAGTCCATTTCAGATTGTTTATGGTATGCATCCTAGAGGTGTTTTTGAGTTACTTGATGTGCCTAACTTGCAACATGTTAGTGGGACAACAGAGGATATGACACAATCTCTAAAAGAGATCCATGAACAAGTTAAGCAGTCTTTACAAGACACAACAACAAGAGTCAAGGCAAGGGTGGATGCTTCTAAGAGGGATGTCCAATTCTCAGTTGGAGATTTTGTGATGGTGCATCTCAACAAGTCTAGATTGCAAAAGGGAGTTCCTACCAAGTTATAGATGAGAAGGATAGGGCCTTGCAGGATTTTGGCTAAGTATGGTCCTAATGCTTATAAGATTGATTTACTTGCTGATATTTCCTTGTCTCCTATCTTTAATGTTGCAAATTTGGTACCTTTCAAGGGGTAGCCTCCTGAAGAGACTTAGAGAGCTTTAGACATTTTACATTCCCTTTCTGATCTATCTCTCCCCTCTTCTTCTTCTCCCATTCCTAAACAAGTACTTGATTCTAGAATCATCAAGAAGACTAGAAAGCATGACTACCTTGAACATTTGATCAAGTGGAAAGATCAACCAGCTTCTAAAGCCACTTGGATACCTGAAAGTGACTTCAACAAGGCTTCTATTCCTCTCTCTTTTTTGCCCATAGGAGTCACATGACTTCTTTGTCATCGGGGGAGTATGGTGCGGGAGCACCTAGCCTCATTTTCACCACAGGTTTGATAGAAAGTTTAGTTTTTATTAGTTTTTAGTTGGAAAGTTGTCTAAGATGTTTTTGAAGTTTTTCTAGGTTGTTTGGATGAGTTTTTAACTCATTGTGTGGTCTTGGTTTCCTGTTTTCATCTTTTTGCTCAAAGTTGCCAGTTTGGAGTTGGCTGGCAAAATATTGTCAAAAGTAAGTTTTTAGTGTGTTTTTGTTGTGAAAAGTTCTTAGACATGTTTGGTGTTTGGTTTTTATGTTTGAATAGTGTTTTTAGTTGATTTGTAGTTTTTGAGCTCAACCTTGCTTCATCTAGGCACCAATAGTTGTCATTTTAGACATGAAAGTGTCAAATTTGTGTGCTCTTGGACATGTACCTATCCATACAGTAGGATAACTGATATGTAGAGGTATTTATTCTCTTTTTTGAGCCATTGTAAGGGTTGATCATTCAGAATTTTCAAGCACTTTGCAAGTTTGCACCATTTTTACCTTGTTTTCCACTATGTTTTGACTCCATGTGAGCAGCAGTCCGTACACCTGCTGTACGTGGCCATACTATTTTTGAATTTTCTAGTACTCTTATGTTTCTTGAAGCTTTCCCCTTTGCTGGCATTGAATTTCATTAAGTTTTGAGTTTTGTGCAAAAATATTTAGATTTGACAGTTTCACTGCCTTGTCTAGGAAATTGGCAAGGATGCTTGACCAACTTGGCTTCTTGAGGGCCTAAATGCTCATGGCTTCCCAAGAACTAGTTGGCCAACTTGTAAGATATGTACATACTTGTTTTGATTTCAAAAGTGTAGGTTTAAGGAGTTTTGTGGCCATGGAGCCCTAGGCAAGTGTGCCATTTGGCTAGGGTCTTTGAAGAAGTTTGATGCTTTCCTCTTCCATAGCAAATGCACTCATCAGATTATCAGACATGTTTTGATGTTTAAGTTTGAATTAAAAGGAAAAGAGGCTTTCCAAGCCATAAAGAGGTTGATTTCATTTTCAAGTTGTGAAAATGATGTAAAAAATAGTGAGTCACTATTTTGGAGTTGAATTCCACTCATGTGCTCACTCTCCACCATATGTTGGTGCTTGTAAAACCTTGCACCTCCTTCTAATTTCTTGAAAACAATAAAAAGGAGTGGTTTTTGGTCTTTTCCATGGGTTTGAGGTTTCCAATATCAATTAATTATCCTTGAGCCAAAGTTGTAATGCCCAGTTGGCTGTCAGAGTCATTTATGACTGATTTTTGTATACTTGGTTGATTGGTTTTTGTAATCTTCCTCTTCCAAGTGGTAGGTATGAAGGACATCAAGCATCAAAATTTAGAGAATTGATAAGAAAGCACAAATCAGACCTTCAAATAAGAGGTTTTGATAGTGTAAAGTGCAGGTCCAAAGTGAAAGACAGTGAGAAGGCAAAAATGCAGTCATAATTTCCTTGACAATTAACACCTCTTTGTTTGTAATTGCCTAATGGCTTTTGTGTAGGGTTAATGTGATTATCTTTTGTTCCTAATGATAGATGAGTTCACATGATTTTAATGTGTTTGGGTACTCATGTAACTAATGTGTTTGTAGACAGCAAGAATGGAAAAGTTGTCATTGTTGCATACCCCTCATAAGCAATTTTTGTAAATCTTGTTCCCTAACCTTGGAAAGGTGTAAAACTATATTTTTGTGGCTTAACTAGAATGTAACATGGTAGAACCAAGTTTTCATGGTTCATATTGAAGGTCTTAAACTTGTTAGTCCATGTTTGCCACCAAAACCCTTCGAAACCCTCCTTTTTGCACCCATTTTTGGAACAGTCATGGAGAAGGCTTAAGGGACCCTAAAACTTAGAAAATCTTTAGGAACTCCCAAAAGGGTATCCATATATGAGATGTTTTTAGTCTGGAAGTCCATCATTGGAGCTGGGTGAGGACAAAACCCCAAAAGGAGGGCTAATTCCTTGTAGCCCGTTTTAGGCCTCAAAATTGGTTTTTTGTCAAATCGGGTACACAAATGGAGGATGTAAAGCCTAAAACCCATCAAATCTAGTTGAGACAAGTTGTCCTTGCCTACAATTAACATATTTGGTGAGGTAGACTCTATAAGTTGGTTTGTGGCACTTATGAAGGATCACTACACTACAAAACATAGAAGGCTAATGACACCCATGGGGGTATAACTTGACACAAACTTGCAATCCAATAAAAGGAGACCTTGTGCAGTTAGAGAAAAGATCAGTGATAGAGGGAATGAATCTCAATTAAGTGAGTAAAGTGTTAGATTACCAAGCCAACAACTATGGAGTTGAAGCCCTTGGGTAACCAAGGAGAGTTTGACTTAGGGAGGTGGAACAAGGACAGTTGCTAGATTGCCTTTGAGCTTTTTGCACTTTGATTTTGGTGACTACACCTTGAAACTAACAAAGTACCTATCACCTAATAACATACAAGCCTATTGGGCAACCCTCTTGTACTACCTCCCTATCAAGAAGATACGATATATTGGGAGAGAGATGTTCGGTGAGAGGAAAGGCCTCACTATGATTAGTTGGATTCTACATCCCATTGGTGAGGTACCATTAGTGAGATGACTTATGATAGCTAGCATTGCATTAGTCATGTTCCCTAATGGGCATGACACACACATGCATGGAAGTCTCACTTATGTGGTGAGAGTTATGGAGAGACATAGTAGGGTATTCTCCTGGGAACGAAGCATGTTAGCCCACCTCTATCGTGACCTAGGAGATTACATTTTTGGATAGGTATACATCTTGATGACTTGCACACTGCTACATATTTGGATACTTGAGCACATCACATTTACTAGACTAGTTGGGTTTCCCATTGATTTGGTTCTAGAGAAGCGTAGGGTGTTTGCATATCCTCCTACCCGTGAGTGGCATTTCAGAGACTTTCTTCATTAGAGGGTGAATTTTGATAGATTGACAATGGATGTAATCAGGTGGAGGCCCTACCTCAAGATGTACATGTGGGCATGTATACATAGGTAGTTATTTTGCATGTAGGGAAACCGTGTACTAGAGGAATGAAAAAGCCAAATTGTAGTCCCATTATAGTTTGACTAAGTACGGAGGCAGTTTGGATTTGAGTAGTGTGTCCCTATAGGCATGCCTATCTGAATCTAGCACTCATGTGTGACTCCTAGGCTAGGATCTATTCTAAGGCCTACCAATGATGAGATTAATATCACAGATTCAAATGGGTCAGATCAGGATGTCACGACCAACTATATAGATGATGTGGGCACACATCGACAATACATCACATGGTGGGGTAGGGTATACCTTGGAGCTATCTAACCTACAGACTTCCCTAGAGGGAACCCTGGACCATGGAGAAATGCAGGTGGTGAGGATGACCCTCATACATCTGAGGAGCCTGATGAGGAGGACACGGAAGATTAGTAGGATGATGCAGGAGAGTAGGATAGTAGTGGTGATGGAGATGATCTTTATGCAGGAGAGGGAGATTAGGATGGTGATGATGACGGGGATGGAGAGGGGGAGGAGGAGGGGGAGGAGGATGACGATGAGGATGATGAGGAGGAAGAGGAGGATGAGGAGAGTTAGGGGGATGAGGAGGATGAGTCATATTTTGTTCCACATCACTCTGGAGATGACACCATAACCCTATATCCAACGAGTGTGCCATCCAAAGGGGATAAGGACCCTATAAGGGGTCCTGATTCTAGTCCCCACCATCCCGCGCCTACCATATAGAGACATTATGAGTGTGGAGAGCCTAGTGGCTTTTAGTCACAGGAGGTCTTTTTTCATGACCCCTATTGGTAGGAGGGAGATCTAGGTAAGGTGTTTTATGATTGTTCAATTTATGCATTTAATTATTTAGATTTGATGATATAGAATGTTACTGATGGAAACCTCTTCCTACCTCTACAGTTGGCATTTATGATTTGTGCTCCCTTATCTAGAATGTAGTGATAGACATCATCACTGCCACACATATTCCTAGCTCCTCACAAATAGTACATAAACCTTAGAGGAGTGTTGGGTGGCATGAGGACCTGTTCATCCCCTTCCGGGTGGAGTTAGAGGTTTGGCTAGAGAGGGAGAATACTTTGTTAGAGAGACTACAAATAACTGACAATATTACTACTTGTTGGCACCAAACAAAACCATTTATTGCATTGTGTACATCCACTCTTACTTTTTCTTATCCTCATAGCTCGCAAGTGTTGCTTCCACCATCTTGAACAAATTACACTTTTTTATTGTTGAAATTATCTATAATTTTAATTGCTTGATCAATCTCAAATCGATCTCTAACCACTATTGTCTGGTTTTCTATGCTACTTGAATTATTTTCACCATTTCCCTCCATTCAAATGTGATTTTCATGGGCCATTATTTTCATATGATATTTTCTAATGTTACAAACTATTTTTGTTTCCATGGATACTTCCCTTATTCCATAATCAATGCCACAAATTTCACAACAGATCTTTATTTTAGGGTCTCCCTTTTCTAAATATACTTTGAGAGTAAGTTTATCCTTGACAAATTCTTCCATTAAACTATTCACTTTCTGATTCCAAGATGCCAATACATTAGGATCAACAACTATGGTTTGTTCCACTTACTTGAACCCATCTCCAACTCTTGGTTGTTTATGCATACCTTCCTCTACACTCTCTCTATTGTTTTGAGAGTTTGGTGTACTTTCCACTATATTTGACTCCAGCGTATCAACATCCATTGTGTCATGTTTAATTGTAATGCCTATAAGTGTTGTTGTAAGTTTTCATTTTTTGTTCTTGCTTTATATTTAAAGGATTCTGAAGCCCTCTAATAAAATCTAAAGGATATTTACTAAGTTCATCAACCACAGTTTCATGGCAGATGACAAGTGTACAACCTTTTTGTCAAATGATTGTGCGAACAATGCAATTTTCTTCACAGATAACAATGATATATTCCATATCCACCAATGGATCCATCTACATTTCAATCCACACATATGTATCAATTGGTTAACCAATGGACTTGAATCTAAAAGGACTTGAACCAAACATGTACAAAACTATCCAAATGCTCATCAACATTCATGATAGCCAATTGCTCGATAGCACTTGGGATTCTTGTGTTTGTGTGTGTGTGTATGTGTCTGTGCGTTATTATGTAATTGCAGTTAACATAGTTCACTGACAGGAGCTACATACCACCTAGAAATGGGAGATATTACACTCTTTAAAAAAGAAAAATATTAGCAAGCAAAAGATTTATGATGTTATCAACATTTTATAGATCATGCTTTATCGAGAACAGGGAGATATGGCTACGGCTCAATGAGATCTTAGTAGAGGATTAAGTGGTAATGACTAGCCCACCTCGAGTTGGGGTTAGTTAATTGATGGATGTGATAGAACATGAGAATGAGGGAGATCCTTATCAGCCACATATCTTGACTACAAAACAAAGGAATCTCCCAGGATAGAAAAATCATGGTGTTGTTATGTTGGGTAAACATAGGAAGTTCAATGGCGACTTACCTATAGTGTAAGCCCTAAGGTGGCATTGTGAGGAACTCCCAGAAGAAAATTTGATATAATATAAAATCAACAATGAACTCTTAAAGAAGAGATATTCAAATTTTGATGGTCATATTTTAGATTGGTAGCAAAGAAATAGGGAACAAATCATGGGAGGATTCCAATAAAATCTTATGTGCAGATTTATGTGGATCTAGTTGTGGCTACATAGAGAGAGGCATGAATCTATTTATAGAAGACCAATTCCATCTCTCATTCAATCCCTTGAGAAAAATGTTAGAATCCTTTGGAGTAATATGTAGGTGTGCAAGTTGGAAATTAGTTGCAAAATCACGAGAGGAGTAGGTGTATCGATTGTTTCAGTAGGGAAATGAGGAAGAAAAATTGGTTGTAATCAAAATCTTGGGCCCAAAGTTTTGGTTCAAAGGCCATGTGCATGATGGAGAAATGTATGAAAATTTGTTTGCCCCCATTGTGAAGATCCTAGTATACACTCTCAACATGAATAGGAAAGTGAGACACATAGTTAGGGAGGAGAATGTCTCATGCGTTATGACAACATTGGACCAATTAGAGATGGTGCAAACATATGAAGTGATGATAGGATTCTTCAATTTCAATGTTGAGGGAAAGAAGATCAAAATGCTAAAGGCATGTAGGTTGTATAAGAAGGGAGTGAGGCAACTATACTCGTTCCACAAGCTTTTAGCATTCGTGGAGGAAAACAAAGACTTGCTCCTAGAAACAATTATAGAGAGACTAGAAGTAATTGAAGATAACATTGGTTATCTCTACCACTGATGTAATTCTGGCTATGTAATCTTTTTTTTTGAATCAATAGAAAGGGTACTACCTCCTATTGGAAGACATCAGGCAAAAAAATATCCAATTATGTATATTGCCATATCACTAAGTAAAAAGAAGTGAATGAGAATAATAGTTCAATGGAGGGAATAAGGGTTTTCTAAATACCTATATAAGTATTGTTCTTCAACTATAAAACTTGATAATGGCTTGAATTTGTAGGTTTCCTTTAAGTTTCCTTCCACTTCGTTGTTTAGCCACTTCCTACCTTCAGAATGAGCACTATTTGATTGAAGTGTAAATAAATTCAAATACAAATTTAATTTGTCCTTTATGGTGCTGAAATTATTTTCAATTATTTGACGTGCTTCTGGCATTTCTCAAATAAAAAATACCTTAGAATATTCGTATTTGGATGTAAAATTTATAAAACTCCTATGTTCTAAATATATTTTCAATATATTGCTTACGATTTTGGGGATATTAAACCCCCAACATTAACGCAAATGATTTAATATTTCTAGCTAGTGAAGACCCCATGAGCCTTCCTTTCATGGCATCTTCAAACAACCTCTTTTATGACTTGAAGCATGATGGTTGCGACATACATATTATTAGGATTAAGTTGGCATCTGCCTTGTAAATCCTATGACATGTTTCCAACATCCTTGGGAAGTGTCCTATAGCACTTAGGGTGCATTGGGAAAGTATTTTTTGTTGTCATTGCACACTCCAATGATAAATTGTAGGTGATTGAAGGTATTGTCATTGATGGCAACCTTGCAATCTTATGGCACCGACACCGACAGACTCTACACTAGCAGATAGTTTATCGATAGCGGCTAAGATGATTACCGACACCCCAGCCGACAGGATTTTGTTTATTGCATTTTGTATTTATTTATAATATCTTTTCTAAGCCGACAAGGCGAATTGTAATAGGACTCTTATATAAGTATGAGGTCTTGTAAATCATTTGATATGTGGATAGATGTGAACATGGGAAGATTATTGCAGAAGTAATATGCGAATATTATAGGAAGATTTTGGAGTAAGGTTTATGGTTATTGTATGAGCTTAAACTGATACTGAACCAGGCATTGCAGATGTTGAACTAAAGTAATATATTATATTGGATTTGCATAATCCATTTTTGTAAGTCAGTGAGACTTCCTTTTGTAATTAAGTAGTGAGCTTTAGGTAGTTGGCCTTACTGGATGTGCAGACCCCTATTGTAAGTAATATCCATTCATTGGCCAGTGAGTGAATATTGTGGGTCACAAATCCCATCGAGGTTTTTCCCACACCGGGTTTCCTCATTAAACATCTTGTGTTATGGTGTGTTTTCTATGTTTTCTTTACTATTGTTATTTACTGCACTAATTCTAGTTTACCAGTACACTATTTTGGAATGCAATTTACTTAATAAGTTAAGAAAATCTGTTAATTGGCAAGATAATAATTCACCCCCCCCTCTTAGTATCTTTGGGATTCCTAACAATTGGTATAAGAGCCTTGTCCTCTTTTTTCAAAAGCCTAATATCTTGAGGGAGATTCTGACACTGGTACAGATGGATAATTTGAGAAAGCAATTGGAAATAGATCTTGTAGATTATGATGAAGAAAAGTTGAAGAATATCAAACTTGAAGATGATTTGAAGGCTGCATAGGAAATCATTCAAGGACTTCAGGAGAATTATACTATTGTTCAAAATAAAAGAATAGAACTTCATGAAAAGATGCAAAAAGATGATGATGAAAAATAAACTCTAAATGATCTTATAAGCAAGATGAGGCAAGAAAACATGACCTTGAGGAATGAGATGCAAGATATGACTATGAGATTTTGTAAAGACACTGAAGACAAAAAGAAGAACGATGATGACTTGACTAGGAGAAACAATGATGCTGGAATTGAAAATCTAAGACTCAGTCATGAAAATGATATGTTAAGGACATATCCGATTCACTTGGAACATGATAAAATTGAACTCATGAGATAGAAGGATTTCTTGGAGAATGAATTGGCTACTGCAAATCAACATAAAGAGAAATTCAAGAAAAGTTTAGAAGAACTTAATGATATGCTGAAAAGTCAGAAACCTAATGGAGACACTAATGGACTTGACTTTGAAGTTGGTCAAAGCTCTAGTACTGCAAACAATTATGATCACAGTAAACCTGTAAGACAACCTAATGCCTACAAATTTAATCAGAAATGCTTTAACTATATCAAGTATGGTCATAGAGAAAATCAGTGTAGATCTAGAAATTATCAGAACACTAATGCACCCACCAGTCAATGTTCTAAATGCAACAAAATTGGTCATAATTCAAAAAATTGTAGAATGAATGTAAGATGTTATGTTTATGGAAGATTTGGACACTTATCTAATGAATGCATAACACATACCGACATAGGATATGGAAAAGCTATTTAGAAAAATAATGTGACTTGTTATGCTTGTAACAAGATTGGACATATTGTAAAATTTTGTAGAAGTAAGACCTCACCGACAAATAACAAAGGACCCAGTTTGAAAGGTAAAGAGAAGGTTGATGAGGTAAAGCAAGAATTCTCAAAACAATGGATTAGAAAGTTAGATCAGAATGTTAATGAAGCTATTCCTTCACCGGTAGAACAAAGTATCACTCCACTAGCAGGAGATTCTTCATCTAACTAAGAAGAAATCTTTTGGGGGTATGGCAACTAATTGAAAATCATGCTAGTTTACCCTTAGTTGATGGTAAGAAGATGAAATGCTTCTTTACCGGCAGATGTGTTAAGTTTTCACTTAACCGATAGGCATTTATTATGGTAGTTGAAGGAAATGACATTATAAAGAAAATATTTTTCACTATTTTCATTCACCAAGTAATCAAATTTTCTAAGAGCGCGAAAATTTGAGCGAAGGCATCCACAACAAGAAGTGAAGAAAAATCTATCAAGGATTCAAACCTAAAGGCAAATTAAGGTATTTATCAATGGCTTCCTCCTCTACACCCGAATTCATTAAAAATCCTACTATAATTGAAGTGGTTAAACACCCTAGGACTGTATTTAAGATCATACCCAAAGTAGCGAAACAGGATGATACCCTAGGTGCATTCTCTAAAATACCCAAAGGAGTTGCATATGCAGAAGACCCTAGGATATACATACATTTTCATATTGAGGAACTTGGTGCTAATGAAATCATGAACATCTATAGGATTGTTATTTGTGATGAGAATGGAATTGTAAAACCCAAACATAAGATCATAGAAACCCCATGTTTTGTGGAAATACTCAGTATTCCTGAATTTCCTAAGGAAGTTGTGAGAATTGTGTTAAGTAGAGTTCATGGTGAATTATTTTGGCTTGACTCCATCCACAAGATCACAAAAGAAGCAGTTAGGGAAGTGATTGGCTTAACTTCCACTAGTAGCATACGAGAAAAAGGAAAGAAGGTCTCTAATGACACTGTGATGACCCTAACTGGTGCAACCCATGATAGCAGATCCTTGAGAGTCATTGATGTGAAAGATATAAATGTTAGATTAATTAGCATGATATTAGGATACAAAACTACACATGCTAACAGATTAAACTTTGTTTCTAGTTTATGTATCAAGAGTTCTTATGACATGGTGAATAACAATACTAAGATTGACATATGTGAATGGCTAAAGGATGAGTTGGTTGATAATCTGAAGAAAATCAAAGGAGAAAAGAAAGGTACTTTCATGTTCGGTAATATACTTGTGTCCCTATTTCTATACATTACTAAAGAAGTTCCTGGTATAGGCAGAAAAGAATTTGGTTTTGATATACCAGTAGGCAAACAACTTTTGGATATCTTTACCAACATGGGAGATGACAGGGAAAACAACATAATTAAAAACTTCCAAGAATTTAAGGCTAAAATGAAAACAAAGGAAAGAAAATAGAGCAAACCATCAGAAAAGAAAGAAGAGCTTAAATGACCCAAAACATTCAAGGTATACCAAAAGGATAAGGACAAAGGTAAAGGCAAGGTAGGTGGACCTCCAAGCATAAAAGTGACAAATAACTTACCCCCACCTCATTCTAATACTCCACCAGCACAAACTGTTGATACTCCATTGGCTACTGATAATTTTGAGTTGGAATCAACACATGAAGGCATCAATCCTGATTTTGAATTGTTATATACAATGAACATTGATACACAAGAGGTAAACATTGTGGTTGATAAGGAAACCACTAAGAAGAAAGATGTGGCAACTGAGCCACCAGCTGAGAATATTGAAATGGAAACACATGTTGAGCATACAGTTAGAAATATTGAGATTGGGGTTGAAACACATGCTGAACAATCAGTTGATCCCCTTGGTACTAGAATGGTAATTGGTGCGCACACTAAAAAACCCATAGAGTTAGAGACAACGGAAATGGATTGTTTAGGGGTACACACTGAGAAACTAGCAGTAAATACTGAGACTTCATCAGAGAAACCGACAGAAGAAAGTATAGAGAAACAAACAGAGGTACATTCTGAGCGACATGAAGAGAAAAAGGTTGAGACTAAGACAGTGCCACCGACAACATCTGAGAAACCCAAGCCTTTGCTAGTCAATATGCAAACTCAGACTGACCTACTAGAGGTCAACATAAGAAAAGAGGTTACTCACATAGGCGGAATGCAGATTTTAAGGTTGTTGGACAATCTTCTAGTTCTTCCTTGACAAAATTCAAACAGACAAATGTGACAGAGGTATTATTGGACTCCATCAAGAAAATCATAGACTATAATGCACTTGCATACAAGGCTATTGATGATACAATTCCTTTATTACAATTGATTGCACCCAAGTGCAATGTGGACAATAAAGATTCCTTGAGTCAACTAGACACATTGTCTAAGTATATCACCGATAACTTAATGACATTTGATCAGATTAATGAGGAGATATTCAGAGAGAAAATGAATAAGGATAGGGAAAAATTCTTTGATGAATCAATAAAGAAGTGCATGGGACACATTGATCCCCTTTTACCAGCACTTAGCAAAACAATAATGGAATTTAAAGAGTTGTACAGGGACACATGAAAGAAAAATATTTTAACAGTGGATATAGACAAGAAAATTAGTGAAGTTCAGAAAGGAGAAAATAATATTGCTGATAATCTCTTTGGTTCACCTAAACCCATATTGGTTATAGAACAGGAAATAGCAGATTTTGAGGAGAAAACTGAAAATTTTGAAAAAGATAAGGAAAGAATAAAGTTCAAGGCAAAGGAACTGAAATGTATACTTGGTCCAAAACTTGACATCCTCATCTCTTTGAGAAAAGAGATTTCTGAGGCACCTGTTCGAGGACTAGAGACAGTGGAAGAGAATATGCACATACTCACCGATACAATACAAAGGACAAAAGAAGCACTGAAGGATGGTGAAAGGTTCATTGAGAGCCTAAATTTTGTACTAGCAGAACTTTTCCAGATTGTAACCAACTGGTTATAGGGTTCTAGCTGAGAAATACACTCAGTTGACATTTTTGACAACCATTGTCATTGATGCTAAAGGGAGAGTAGTAGAGATGAGAAAAATAATGGACAGAAGAGATGATCTGCTCAGGGGGAGCACATAGTTTTGGTAGAATTTTTGGACATCAATTTTGGATACATCTTTTTTGGATTTTTCTCATGGGTGTTGCCATCAATGCCAAAGGGGGAGATTGTTGGCATTGCACACTCCAAAGAGAAATTGTAGGTGATCGAATGTATTATCATTGATGGCAACCTTGCAATCCTATGGAACCAATAGGCACTGATATTGGCAAACTCTACACCAACAAATAGTTTACCGGCAACAGCTAAGATGATTACTGGTACCCCAACCCACAAGATTTTGTTTATTGGATTTTGTATTTATTTGTAATATCTTTTGTAAGCCGATAAGGTGAATTGTAATAGGACTCATATATAAGTATGAGGTCTTGTAAATCATTTGATATGCGGATAGATGAAAACATGGGAAGATTATTGCAGAAGTAATATGCGAATATTACAGGCAGATATTGGAGTAAGATTTATGGTTATTGTATGAGCTTAAACCGGTACTGAACCAGGCATAGGAGATGCTAAACTAAAGCAGTACATTATATTGGATTTGCATAATCCATTTTTGTAAGTCAGTGAGACTTCCTTTTGTAATTAAGTAGTGAGCTTTAGGTAGTTAGCCTTCCTGCATGTGCAGGCCCCTATTGTAAGTAATATCCATTCATTGGCTAGTAAGTGAATATTGTGGGTCACAAATCCCACCGAGGTTTTTCCCACACCGGGTTTCCTCATTAAACATCTTGTGTTATGGTGTGCTTTCTATGTTTTCTTTACTGTTCTTATTTACTGCACTAATTTTGGTTTACCAGTACACTATTTTGGAATGCAATTTACTTAATAAGTTAAGGAAATTTGTTAACTAGCAAGATACTGATTCACCCCCCCCCCCCTCAGTATCTTTGGGATTCCTAACATTTTTAAATATTTATTCTGACTATTATTTGTAATACATTAATAAAGGTTGATGGTTTTGACTTGTAGTATCAAAGGTGGGTTTTGAAAATAATTATTTATTATAATTTTCCCCACATGTAAATTCCTAAAGTGAGATAAACAATAACTTAGAAAATCAACAAATGAATGACCTTTGGGCTTCTACAAGTGGGGACTTGGAAAAGGATAAATGTGTCTCTTGATACTTCATCATTTATTATATTTAATGTAATGTTTTTCTTGCAAGATTGGGCACACAAGTTGGAGGGAAAGTATTAGAGCCAAGTCAATATCCTTTCTACTTTTGTGGAGGAAATATAAGGGTTGTGGTCATTTGGATTCAAGATCGTTCTTTGGACACTTTTATTGGTGGTTTTGGAGTGCTTTCCATTCTATAAATTTAACTCCTTGGATGTAGAATAAAATGAAATAAAAAATAGTTGAATGTAGAGGAAGAAATTCATATAGAGTTGGAATAAGCAACCCATTAAGCTCAAGTGGAAACTCAAATGGAAGAGGCAACCATGAAATTTTAACTCAAAATCAATCTCAAGGCCAGATAGAGCGCGATCTAGCAGCAACATAGGTAGAGGCAGCCACGTATCATGGGATCATGATGGATAGGGAGTGCATGAGATCCTTGCAGAGTCACTCACGTTCCTCATCATGATACACACCCATGGGTCCACCCGCATGGCTAGATTAGGATGGGACAGCCAGTCACCACCCTCCTTCTACTAGTCCTAGATATAGGAGATGACTATGTTGTATTATGGGACACTTGTATAATGATGTACATTTTGTGAAACTCATCGATATATTTATATATACTTATGTTTTTATCTCAAACATGTTATTTTAATTCTTGAAACAATGTATGCTTTCCTTTGATTAAAATTAACATATTTGGTAATGAACATGTATGTCTAATTTAATTTCCATGTGATTTATTTCTTAATGATTCATCATTAAATGATGCATGTGTGATTTAATTAAATAGCTAAGTATTTAATTAAATTCTACTTTGGTGATGTAGGAGGAAAATGTGTTAAGCCTAAGAATTATATGACTAATGTGATTTAATTAAACTTAATTAAACACAACATGATATAATTCTACTTAACACATGAGAAATTGCATAACATGCTAGCACATATAAAATGTAAACCTATTACAATTTACATAAATGAATCCAAGAGAAACCATAAAGTGAAGAAACATGCTTGTCAAGAATGAAGTAATATAGACTAAACAATACAATATCATTTAATACTACATACTTTAATAAAGATATGCTAACATATTATCCAATTTGAACAAAGAAAAGGAACAAGTAGAGAGAAAATAAGTTAGAAATAGAGAGAGAGAGAGAGAGAGAGAGAGAGAGAGAGAGAGAGAGAGAGAGAGTAGGCATAGTCTCTACCAAGGTGCATAGAATTTATAGGTTCTTTGAGAGGCGTACCTTCCACATCTGCTATCTTGTAAGAACCAGCTCCATAGCCTTTGACAATGATGTATTGTACAAGCCAATTAGGACTAAATTTTCCTTTTTCCTTAGGTAAGGTATTAACGTTTATCTAATTCTAATACAGTACTAAATCACCTACAAAGAAATTGTAAAGTAGAAAATTGAACCCTAGTCGTTCCCCACCTAGGAGAGAGAAAGGAAACCACTAGGATAATTTTCACTTGGGAGATATTTCACATTCAAAAGAGGGTCTTGAATCCACTAGATCCAAATCCAAGAGGAATAAGGATGTGCATACCAAGTGGATTTCAAGGGTTAGAATGTAGTTTGCCCTCTTTTGTAGATATGTTGACTTATTGACTATGTAGAAAAGGGAGACAAAATGGATAAAATGAGGAGCTACGGTTTCGGGATCATGCTCTAATTTTAGATCTAAGATATTTAGACTAATACGGACCTTCCTTTCAAATTTGGAGAAAATTCACCAGGACTAGGTTGAAAGTTTACTTGGTCATCCGAAAAATCCGCACACCAAAAATAGTTTTTCTATCTCTACAAATGAAGCCCAAACCTGCAATTATAGGTGTGCACCTGCAACCTAAACATAGAAAAGAAGAGAAGAAGGGTTGTGGATAGGAGTTTTCATTAGTCAAACCCTAGTTGGGGAATCAACCTTGAAAGAAAGTAATTGCAAATGCTTAACTATGAATAATCAAAATGTATACCTTGTAGAACTACAATTAGTTGATGATGGTTGCTTTGCTTCTTGAATGTAACCACAAGTGTTGTATGAAATGGCATGTAACATGAAAAAAAAAATAACACACACATGCTTGCAAATGAATATTGTAATGTTGTTCTGATGGCTGAATGAGGAAGACACATGAAGAAGAGAACTTGATAGATGCTTGAAGACTTGAATGCTTGATGATGATAACAAAGACCTTCTACTCGAATTTCTCTTATTCTTCTATATATCAAATGAGGGAATGAAATCTCCTTTTATACATGCCCAAGAGAATTAATTTTTATCTCAATGAAGGCTAACATCACAGAGATTAAATCCTGAAAAGCAAAGTGGGTTCAAGGGTGGGATGGACCTATCTTAGGGCCACCTAAATAGGGTGGAACACGGTGTCACGTCCCTATTCTACCCTATTTTGGGGCCTGGACAAGGTCCTGAAGTGATATCAAGGTTGAAATGGGAAAAGACTCAGGATGAAGGTGTAGAGAGGGGTCTCAATCGAGTAGGGAGATGGAGTTGCGTAGGTGAGGGCCTAATATGTGGTCTTCAATTTTATGACACTACGTTTAGGTCCCACTTTAGCAGGAGTATGGCTTATGCTAATACTATCGGTAAACTAGAAGAAAGAGAGAGATGTAGACCAATACCACAAGGAGTATAAGACATCACTAATCTTGAGGAACAAAGCCCCTAATCTTAGGATCTTAACTCACTCAAACATATGAAAGAGCACACAAAACAAAAAGAAAAAAACAAACAAAACAAAACAAAGCACAAAAGACATATGACAAAGACCAAAACATGAGACCACACATCAACTAGCAGAATATACCTTGATACTCAAATTTCTCAACAATTGGTTGAAACACAAAGACAAATACCATCACATAAACACCAATAATCACATTAAAGAGAAAAGGTGACATCATCCATGAACTATCAATAATAAAACGATGAGCTCTTGAGAGGAAGGAGAGAGAGGAAATGAATACACATTTTGGTGAGCCATGAGAAGAAAGATGAACAAAAGGAACCATGGACATCTCGTCCATAGAACTAGGTGATCCATGGAGAAAAAAGGACATGGAAAACTAGCCCCTAGATTCTCTATAGGTGATCCATGTAAGGGAGGAGAGTGAGAACACCGTTAGTTCCACTCAACCTCGTGCGTGTGTGTGCAAGTGAGGTTCAAAACACCTCATAGGAGTCTATTCCTGAGTATGATACAACTTGTATAAAATGTATAGTATGAATGTCAAGAAAGGCATGACATCTCTCTCTAAGAGACTATGCTTTGCTTCTGAGAATAATCACCCTGCATAAGAGAAAAGTGATGATGTGGTAATGCAAGTGAAAATTACATGAAATGCATATATCTTTGGCATGTCATTATACTTAGTCATGTGATAGCAGGCTACACGAACTCAAGGAAGGTCAATGGAGGTCAATCAAGAAAAGGGGATGGAAAGTAGAAGATATGGAAGTGAAAGAGCTTCTTGTGCTTTATCATCATTAAAATTTATTATGGCAAATAGGTTATGACAATCGAGGTATAGGTTCGACCCAAAAAGTTATTGTACCCATTTGCATGGAGATCAGATAGTCACAAACAAGGAATGCCCCGATTCACACTAGACTCATAGTGTCCTCATATCCTTGGACAAGTCGTAGCATTGCTAAGAGACAATCCACAGAAAACAAAACAATAGGTTAACATATCCCATCTTTGTCTTACTAAGAGACATCCCGAAAAAGTTAAAAGACATGTCACCAAAAGATAAAATGAAAAGAAAACCAAGACTTGACACCAACACCCAATCAAATCTTCAAGTTATTTGTGTTTCTTGCCACATATGCTAACATGTTTGATTTTGGTCACAATGTTGTCATCTTGATAAATGACAGGTCATGTTGAAAACCATGTTGTTGCCAAAGTCTATTGAAATATTTGATTTGTTGAAAGCTCACTGATGCTTCTGTCTCATCTAAAATTGATTGAATCCATGAAACTGATACTTTATTGCAAAGAAGATCAAAAAATTATTATGGATTGGAGATGCAAATGAATTTTTATTGTGGATTGTGCATAAAAAGGAGGAATAAAAAGACAAAACATGTGATGCTCAAGGTACCACTTCCATCACTACTTTTAGGATTTTGCCCTAGTTTATAGATTGGACCTGATTTATTATGGACAAAAAGGGGTGAAAAGGGAGGATTTATTATGAATGGCTAACCAATCTTAGGTAGATCAATAACAAGCCATGATGGAAATGGGTAAGTTTATTATGGATGGATAGACTGTGAGTGTGTGCAAAGTGAAGTGAAAAATGGATTGAATCTTGAAGGAGGAAGGAGAAATGTCTCTGCACATGGTGCCAGTAATCTGGTTTTCACCATGGTACTTGCCCAGGGCACCACCAAAGTGGTTTTCACCATCAGACGAATTTATTTCTCTTTACTTTCTTTTTTCAATTTTTTTGTGTCACAAGACACTTGTTTGCCAGGTTTTCACCAAGTAACGATTTTTTTATATTTTATGATTTTTTTTATATTTTTGATATTTTTCTAATTTTTTATATTAGGATATTCTAAAGATCTATGTTTAATACTTGTAAAGGTTCATGCTATTTATAGGATCCTCCAAAGGTTCTCCATTTGGTGTTGAGAGATGATATGTAACTGATCCATACAGTGTTGTCATGACATAGGGACCAATCCAATTTGGTTTGAACTTTCCTTTCTTTTCTTGTTCTTGCTAGTTTTTAGGATTCTCTCTCAATACTAAGTCACCTACCTCAAATGTGAGAGGCTTTACTTTTTGGTTATAGATGCAACTTTCCTTGACTGAATGATATGTTGCCCCCTTGATTCCCTTCCTTGATTAAGGAACTGAGATAGAATTACTAGAATTTTGGACATCTTTAATAACAAATTCCCTTGAGGAAGCTCCATGAAAGATCCATCATGTATCTCCATAAGGGAATGGATGGGTGGAAGAAGTGGATGAGTTATGAAGGCTTATGATTGTGAAAAGAAGTGAAAGTAGGATAGCATGATGAAGACTTAGCATCAACAAGAATACTTCTTGACTTGAAATTTTAGAACTTTTGCCCCCAGTTATTTTGATGTTAGTGGAGATCATCTCTTTCTCTTTTTATTTCATAGGATTTTTATCCTTGACCTTGATTTTTTCAAAGTTCAATAGCTTTTGATTTTGATTTGGACTAAAGGCCTTTTCTTTATTCTTGACTTTTAAATTTTCCTTTTCAAGGCTTGATTTTTGTTCCCCAATTAGTAAGGGCTTTTGTAATTCTTGTTGATCCAAGTTTTGGAAAGGAGTGAAAATGGAATGAGTGGATGATACAGTAAGGATATGTGAGTTCTTAAGAGGGATAGTGATATATTCAATATATTCTTTGTTGGAACCACTCTTAGGACTATTGATATCAAGAGCTTCTTGCACCACTAGAGGAGATTTGCATTCAAACTTAGTATCCACAACACTAGTTGGTTCACACCAATTATTTTTAGGTTGTTCTTGTAGATTAAATGTCTTAGGAGATAGTGGGAGTTGATCAACATGAAAGATATACTCACCACATCTCATGTCTTTAACCTTGAATTTTTCTTTGATCTCTTGTTGCCTTTGATGGTCACTTCAACTCCATTATATGGGAATTTGATACATAGATGATATGTTGAGGGAACAAATCTTATTGCTTCTTTACTAACAGATGAGTTAAGTTTTCACTTAACTGACAGGCATTTATTATGGTAGCTGAAGGAAATGACATTATAAAGCAAGTGTTTTTCACTCTTTTTCACTCACCGAGCATTCAAATTTCCTGAGAACATGAAAAATCATGAGCGAAGGCATCCACGGTGAGAAGTGAAGAAAATCATTCAAGCATTCAAACCTAAAGGCAGATTAAGGTATTTATACAATGGCTTCCTCCTCTGCACCTAAATTCATTGAAAACTGTACTATAATTGAAGCGATTAAACGCCCTAGGCCCGCATTTAAAATCATACCCAAAGTAACAAAGCAGGATGATACCCTAGGAGCATTTTCTAAAAGACCCAAAGGAGTTGCTTATGCTGAAGACCCTAGGATATACATACATTGTCATATTGAGGAACTTGGTGCTGATGAGATAATGAACATGTATAGGACTGTAATTTGTGATGAGAATGGTAATGTGAAATCGGAACACAAGATAATTGAAACCCTAGGTTTTGTGGAGATACTTAGCATTCCTAATTTTCCCAAGGAAGTTATAAGAATTGTACTTAGCAGAGTTCATGGGGAATTATTTTGGCTTGACTCCATCCATAAGATTACAAAAGAAGCAGTTAGGGCAGTGACTGGCTTACCTTCCACCGGTAGCAAAATAGAAAAAGGAAAGAAGGTTACTAACAATACTGTGATGACCCTAACTGGTGCATCCCATGACAACAAATCCTTGAGAGTAAATGATGTGAAAGATATAAATGTAAGATTCATTAGCATGATTCTAGGATACAAAGCTACACATGCTAACAGATTAAACTCTGTTTCTAGTTTATGTATCAAGAGTGCTTATGACATGGTAAACAGTAACACTAAGATTGACATATGTGAAAGGTTAAAAGGTGAATTGATTGATAATCTGAAGAAAATCAAAGGAGAAAAGAAAGGTACTTTCAGATTCGATAATATACTTATGTACCTATTTCTATACATTACTAAGGAAGTTCTCGGTATAGGTAGAAAAGAATTTGTTTTGATATACCGGTAGGCAAACAATTAGTGGATATCTTTACCAACATGGGAGATGATAGGGAAAAGAATATAATTGAATACCTTCAAGCATTTAAGGCTAGAATGAAAATAAGGATAAGACTATCTCAGAGCATAGTTGACAAATACCAGAAGGAGATATGTTTTGTTATTAAGAAAGATGAAATCTGGATGGAAGCAGTGGTTCCTAGAATTGTTTGTGTAACTGAAATGGGTTATGAGGCAGATGAAAACATAATAGAAACATATCCTAAAGCCCTCCTCGAATCCCCTGGGGAACCTAAAGAGGAAATATTTGGTAGTGCTGAAACCATTGAGAGAAAGTTTCAGTCTCTAAAACGAAGAAAGAAAACAAAGCAAACAATTAGAAAAGAAACAAAATAGGCCAAAGAGATTAAGGAAAACATACTGAATATGACTGGTATTAAGGAAAGTGACCTGGAAGGGATACAACTAGAAGCTCATCTTTCACTAGTTGGAACTTCATCTGACAGTGAAATCCCAGCTGAGTTTAAGAGAGTAGTAAGGAAAAGAAAACCTTCACCGGAACCCGCTCCTACACCAAAGAGAACAAGAAGGAAACAACAGGCAGTAAGGCCTCTGACAAAGAAAATAACACCAAGGAAGAAGAAGGAAAAACAAGTTATCCCTCCACTTGATAATCTTCTAAATGAAATTAATGAAGAAGGAAACTTGTCGAATATCAACAAGTTGTATAATACTTTCACTAATGAAGAAAAGGAAAGCATAGAAAACAGTGTCATTCTACACTTAGACATATATAAGAAATTTTTGATAGAAGTTGTAGATGATTTACCAAGTGATTTGTATAGGAGACTAGATGCAAAGAGATTAGCAATTGTGGAATTAGATAAGAAGATAAAGGTAGAAAAATTACTTTCTGTTCACCCAGTGAAATCAACAGAAGAAATTGATGAACTGATAAGTGAGGCTAACAAGACTATATTTTCCACTGGTCACCGACATGTAGCTTTAATGGCTGGCAGAATGAATGAAATATCTGAAGAGATAGCGGATAAATGGGATATCTTCTTTGTGGAGAAAGAAAAGAAAGAAGAGCTAAAAATGCCCAAAATCTTCAGAGTCTATCAAAAGGATAAGGATAAAGGTAAAGGTAAGGTATGTGGTCCTCCCAGCATAAAAGTAACTGATAATTTTCCGCCACCTTCTTTTGATACTCCATCGGCATAGGTTGTTGATACACCACCAGCTACTGATAATGTTGAGTCAGAATCACCACATGAAGACACCAATCCTGATTCAAAGGTGTTATATACTATGAATATTGACACACAAGAAGTAAACATTGTGGTTGATAAGGAAACCGATGAGAAGAAAGATGTGGCAACTAAGCCACTAGCTAAAAATATTGTTGTAGAAACACATGTTGAGGATACAATTGAAAATATTGAGATTGGGGCTGAAACACATGCTAAACCATTAGTTGACCCCCCTGGAACTAAAATGGTGACAGATACCACTGGTGCACACACTGAGAAACCTATTGAGTTAGAGAAACAGGCTATTGATAACATAGTAAAATCTATTGAGATACCGGCAATGGACAGTTCAGAGGTACATACTGAGAAACCGACAGAAAACACTGAGACTTCATCAGAGAAACTGGCAGAAGAAAACACAGAGAAACAAACAGAGGTACATTCAGAGAAACATGAAGAGAAAAAGGTTGAGAAACCCAAACCTTTGCTAGTTGAAATGCAGACACAAACTGACCTACCTGAGGTCAACATAAGCAAAGAGGTTACTTACACCGGTAGAATGCAGATTGCTAAAGTAGTTGGACAATCTTCTGGTTCCTCCTTAATAGAATTCAGACCGACCAATGTAACAGAGGTACTGTTGGATTCAATCAAGAAAATAATAGATTGCAATGCACTTGCATGCAATGCAATTGATGATACCATCCCTATTTTGAAATTGATTTCACCCAAGTGCAATGTGGACAATAAAGATTCTTTAAGTCAATTAGACACATTGTCTAAATATATCATTGGCAACCTATTGATAGTTGATCAGACTAATGAGGAAGATTTCAGTGAGAAAATGAATAGAGAGAAAGAAATATTCTTTAATGAAACAATAAAAAGATGCAAGGAACACATTGATACCTTATTACCGGCACTAGGAAAAACAATAATGGAATTTAAGGAGTTGTACAAGGATACATGCAAGACTGATGTTTTGGCAATGGATATAGACAAGAAAATTAGAGAAGTTCAAAAATAAATAAATAATATTGCTGACAATCTCATTGGTTCACCTGATTCATTATCAGTAATAGAGTAGGAAATAGGAGAATTTGACGAAAAACTTGAGAAGTTGGAAAAGGAAAAGGAAAGAATAAAGTTCAAGGTTGAGGAACTGAAATGTAAACTTGGTCTGAAACTTGACATCCTCATCTCTTTGAGAAAAGAGATATCAGAGGCACTTGTTCCTAGAATTAAGACACCAGAAGAGAAAATGCACATACTCACTGGTACAATACAAAGGACAGAAGCAGCATTAAAAGATAGTGAAAGGTTCACTAACAGCTTAAATTTTGTACCTGCAGATCTATTTCAGATTGTAACCAACTGGTTAGAGGGATCCAACTAAGAACTACACTCAGTTGACATTTTTGACAACCTTTGTCATTGATGTCAAAGGGGGAGTAGTAGAGATGAGAAAAATAATGGACAAAAGAGATCATCTGCTCAGGAGGAGCACACAGTTTTGGCAAGATTTTTGGACAGCTTATTTTGGATACATTTTTTTACTTTTTCACATGAGTGTTACCATCAATGCCAAAGGGGGAGATTGTTGGAAAATGCACACTCCAATGGGAAATTTTAGGTGATTGAAGGTATTGTCACTGATGGCAACCTTGCAATCCTATGGCACCGACAGACTCTACACCAGCAAATAGTTTACCGGTAGTGGCAAAGATGATTACCGGCACCCCAACCGATAGGATTTTGTTTATTACATTTTGTATTTAATTGTAATATCTTATTGTAAGCCAACAAGGTGAATTGTAATAGGACTCATACATAAGTATGAGATCTTGTAGATCATTTGAAAAAAGAATGTAAGAGGTAGATGCAAACATGTGAATATTAAGGCAGATTTTGGAGTAAGGTTTATGGATATTGTATGAGCTTAAACCAATACTGAACCTGGCATAGCAGATGCTGAACCGAAGCAGTACATTCTATTGAATTTGCATAATCCATTTTGTAAGTCAGTGAGACTTCCTTTTTGTAATTAAGCAGTGAGCTTTACATAGTTGGCCTTCCTGCATGTGAAGGCCCCTATTGTAAGTAATATTCATTTATTGGCTAGTGAGTGAATATTGTGGGTCACAAATCCCACTGAGGTTTTTCCTACATCGGGTTTCCTCATTAAAAATTCTTGTGTTATGGTGTGCTTTCTATGTTGTGCTTATTGTCCTTATTTACTGCATTAATTCTGGTTTACCGGTACACTGTTTTGGAATACGATTTATTTAATAAGATCAAAAAATTTGTTAACTGGCAAGATACTGATTCACCCCCCCGCTCTCAGTATCTCTGGGAATCCTAACAAATAGAGGTAATATCTATACATTGCTTTGGTATTTAAAAGGTAAATTTGGTAAATGGAAAAGATTACATTGGTTCAGTTTCAAACATATTTGTTTTACTTTATTTTGTATGGAATGAAGTTACAGAGTAAAAATGAAATAAGAATTACTTCATTTCTGATTATTGTTTTCAGTTTTGAAAAGAATTACTTTTCTAGATTTTTGTTTTCGAAAAAGGAAAGAGTTAGAAATTGTAGTTGAAAAAGAAATGTGGTTTTATTTGCAACTGTTATTTGGTATTTTTCTGTGGAAACCCTAACTCGAGTGTTGGCTCTAAACTCAAGTTTTGCAGTTTGGTTCAAGGGTTTCACTTTTACTTGCTCTATAAATTCATGACTTTGAGTCAATGTTGTGTTGGAATGAAAAAGAGAGAATAGAGTAGTATTGAGGCTTTATTTTTCCATTTCAAAAGTTGTAAAAATTTTAAGAAGACTTTGTTGTATCTGGTTCTTACAATAGAGAATTATACTTTAGTTTGAGAAAGATTTTGTGGTACTGTTATATACAATACATATGGTAATTGGCAACATTGAAAATCATATATATTTTTGATACTCATTAATGATTTTAGAATTGCAAGTTTGATTGAGTTGTAAGATCATTACTAACAACAAACCTAGATAGTGACTTTGTAATTTGAGGGGTTGGTACTGCTATGAAGTTAGCATTTAAAAAAAGGTGTTGAGTTGTTTCTCCACCATTGTTACAGAGTTGGTGCTCTTTGATCAATGAAAATAAAATTTTATCAAGTGGTTTTTTATACCCCATGAGGGTTTTTCCACTCAATAAATATTTATGTTATATGATGTTATTTGTCTCTCATTATGTTACATGTTAATGTGTTCATTTAGTATGAAACCAAGGTCTCAACCCTTGAAGAAAAGAAAAACTTTAATAACCTTACTTTAGATGATCTTCAAGGAACATAACTGCATTCGAAATGAGAACAAGCAAAATTGACAACATTGGCTCAACACCAAAAGAGATTGCATTCAAGACTGAAAAGAAAGAAGATGTAGATAGTGAATCAGAATTGTCTGATTCATTAGAAGCACTTCTTGTGAGAAAAATGAGAAAGAAATATAGAGGAAAACTGCCACTCAAATGTTTCAATAGTGGAAAGGTGGGTCATTTTGCAGCCCATTCTCCTTTTGTTGATCAAAATAATGATGATGATAAGTTTGAAAAACATTATAAGAAAAAGGGTTTCAGTCCTAATGAGAAGTTTAACTTCAATAACTTCACAAAAAAAAGAGTCTATTTAGCAAAGAAGACTTAGATGCTGAATGTGATGATTCCTTAGGTGATGAATATGAAACTTTATTTATGGCTGAACTTAATGTACAAAATACTTCAAACAATCAAATAGATAGTCTAGCAAGCAATTAATCAATCTGATCTAGACAATTGTGAAATAAACCTTGAGGATTAACTGCTTTGTGCCCTTCAAGATAGAAAGAAACCTAAGAAACACATTTCTTCTCAAGAGAAAAGTCCAACCAAGTTGATTACATATTTTGCAAGTTGAACTAGATGACTCTAAAAGAGTTGCGCATAATCTCAAATTAGTTCTTGCTGATAATGGAAAAGAGATTCAAGCTCTTAAACAACAAGTTATTTCTCTCACAAAGCAAGTTGAAGAGCATGAAATAACTATTCACTTGAATAATATTCTTGGTAAATAAAAATGGCATAGTGACACTGGTGAATGTTCAAAAACTGTAAATTGGAACTTTAAGATAGATAGTAAGAAGCAATCATTAGAATGTAAATGAAACAATTTCAGGTTTAACTCCTTTTTCAATGGCTATTGCTTCTTTCGGAATAAATTTGGCCACAAAGTGAGTACTTGTAAATTCATGATGCCTAGAACACCAAGATTTGGTCACAAACAATACTATGTCTTTCCAAATACAATTAGCTGTTTTAATTGTAATACTATTAGTCACACATTCAAACAGTACAAACAAAATAAGCAAGTTACAAAAAAGGTTTGGAGATCCAAACTTACTCCAAGAATAGAAAAATTCATGCTTTTGCAAATTTTCTTTTTCTCCAACAAGAAGGCATTGTGTGTAGTGGATAGTGGTTGTTCCAACCACATGATAGGAGATAAGGACAAGTTTTTAGAACCTAAAGTAATGTTGGATTTATGAAGTTTGGTGATAATTTAGGGATATAGATAAAAGGTAGAGGTTCCTTGCTTCTTAATGATGATACACCTATTCATGATGTATATTATGTAGAAGGTCTTAAACACAATCTCTTAAGCATTAGTCAAATTTGTGATAGTGGCTACAACATTTATTTCAATTCACAAGGTTGTGCAATAAAAAATAGTTCAGGTAAAATAGTTGCAACTGGATTGAGAACACATGGCAATATTTACAATCTTCTTGACTTTTCTAATCTTGAAAGTAATGAATGCATGTGCCTTATGGGTCAATTTGAAGAAAACTAGTTATGGCACAAATGGGTAGGGAATATAAATTTTGATAATCTAATTAGAGTCAATAAAAATTAAAATGTAAGAGGTTTACCTATGCTAAGAAAACTAGAAAAACTTGTTTGCAAAGATTGTCTAAAAGACAAGAAAATAAGGATGAGTTTCAAATCTAAGGAACATTCCTCAAAAACACCTTTGCAACTTGTACACACTAATTTATGTGGTCCTACTAGGACAAGATCAATAAATGGTGGAAAATACTTCATCTTGTTTGTTGATGACTACACTAGAATGGTTTGGATAATTGTTCTCAAACATAACTCAGAAGCCTTTGAAAGATTTAAAATCTTTCATAAAATGGTTGAGAAAGAATCAGATTTCAAACTCAAATGTTTGAGATCAAATAAAGGAGGTGAGTTTACCTCTCAAGAATTCATTGATTATTGTGAACAACATGGCATCGAAATGAAGTATGTTGTTGCTAGGACACCTCAATAGAATGGGGTTGTTGAAAGGAAAAAATAGAACTGTGAGAAAAAAGGCAAGAACGATGCTAGATGAAGCTATATTTCCTGATACATTCTAGAAAGAAGTTGTTCATAGAGCTATATATGTTCTAATTAGGGTGTAGTTAAGGGTGAAATCCAATTTCACTCCATATGAGTTATGGTATGGCCATTCAACCACAATTAAATACTTCAAAATTTTTGGTTGTAAATGCTTTATTTAAAAGGATGATGAAAATCTAGGAAGCTTTCCATCTAATTCAGATGAAGGTATCTTTTTAGGATATACTCCACGCATAGTAAAGCCTATAAATGTTTCAATAAGAGGCTAAATATTATTGTTGAATCTATTAATGTCACATTTGATGAAAAGTTGCTTCTAGATGGTGATCATGTGCAGGATGTTGAGGAGGAAACTACAGTAGGACTTGAAAAGTCTCCTACATCTACTGAAGCCAATGATGATACTCAATAGAAGGATGCATCAAGTTCTAAGGTTAAAACCTCTAAAAACACCCTCCAGGATTGTTATCAAGAATCATCCTCAAAATCAAATTACTAGGGATAGAAATGTAGGAATCTTAACTTGAGGTAAAGCAAAACTTGAGGAACAAGCTCAAATTGTTGAACATTTTTGCTTGGTAACTAAATTTGATCCTAACATTATTAATGATGGCTTAAATGATGATTTCTAGATGAAAGCTATGCAAGAATAAATCAGCCAGATTGAGAAGAATAAAACTTAGGAATGAGTCCCAAGACCTGATGATAAAAATGTTATTAGTGGAAAATGGATCTTTACAAACAAATTGGATGAATGTGGCAAGGTTGTTAGAAATAAGGCACATTTTGTATGCAAAGGGTATGCACAATAGGAAGGTATTGACTTTGGTGAAACTTATGCACCTGTTGCTCAAATTGAATCTATTAGAATATTCTTAGCATACTCATGTTTCAAGAATTTTAAGTTTTATCAAATGGATGTCAAAACTAAATTTTTTAATAGCTATCTTGAATAGGAAGTGTATATGGAACAACCTGAAGGGTTTGTTGCAAAAGACAAATCTGATCATGTTTATAGGTTGAAACAGGTTTTGTATTTGTCTTAAATAAGCTCCCAAAGCTTGGTATTCAAGGTTGGATGCACATTTAATAGGAAATGGTCTCAAAAGAGGTGGTGTGGACAACAACCTCTATGTCAAATTCAAAGATAATGATGTTCTAGTTGTTGAAGTATATGTTGATGGCATAATCTTTGGATGCAACAATGATGCTTTCTATAAAAAAATTTTAAAGATTATGTAATCAGAATTTGAAATGTTAATGTTGGGTTAACTAACATTCTTTCTTGGCCTTCAAGTTTCTCAAATTAAACATGGTATATTTCTATCACAAACAAAATATGCAAAGGATATATAAGAAAAAAATTTAGATGGATAATTGTCAACAAGTAAGCACTCCTATGGTAACAAGTTGTAAGTTTTCTAAAAATAATGATTCTCCTGATGTTGATCAATCTAAATATAGGTCTATGATAGGCAAATTTTTATACTTAACTACATCAAGACCTAATTTAATGCAAGCAGTTTGTATGGTTTCTTGATTCCAATCTACTCCTAAATAGTCACATCTTACAATTATTCAAAGATTATTTAAGTAGATTCAGGAAACTCTTGATTTTGGTCTTTGGTATCCTAGGAGTAACGATTTTTCTTTAATGGCATTTACTAATGTGGATTGGGCTAGTTGTCTAGATGATAGAAAAAGCACAAGTTGTGCAGCTTTTTTCCTTGGTGATTGTCTTATGGCTTGGCATAGAAAAAATAAAGACTCTATTTCATTGTTTATAGCAGAAGCAAAATATACTGCAGCTACATCTTGCTGTACTTCTTTTGATAGATCAAATACTTTTTGATATGGGTATTGATATTGTAAAACCTACTCCTATATTTTGTGATAATACTAGCACTATAAATTTGTCTAAGAATCTAGTTATGCACTTAACGAACCAAACATATAACCATTAAATTTCATCTTTTGTGAGAAAAAGTGTTGGCTAATGAAGTAACTATGCAATATGTTTCCACACCAGCACAAGTGGTAGATATCTTCACCAAGCCTTTGGCTAAAGAGGTATTTGAAAGAATTCGGTCTCGATTGGGAGTTGTCTCTCAATCTTTGCTCTTTTAAATGTCCTTCATTGATCTAGGGGGAGCTTCTAAGCTCTCTAGGAAACTTATTGTTGCTTCCTATGGTTCTTATTTGTTGCTCCATGCTACATTTGTAGCTAGTTTTGTTTAGTTTTCTTGGCATTACTCATTTTTTTGTTTGTCCTTCTGACAAAAAGGGGGAGAAATATGAGTTTATTGGTGATTTTGCTTCAACATATTTATTGGTGATTTCTCCAATTTTGCTTCAATTGGCATGTTTTGATTAAGTTGGCATACTTTGTTTCAGATGCCTCTATTTTTGCCATCAAGGGAAAAAGTGGAGTTTATTGACTTCTCTTTTGTGTTATTTGTCCTTGATGTCAAAATTGCTGGTTTGTTAGCACATTGATCTTGGCATATGGCATATCCAGTTTTGGCACACTTGGTCTTGATATTCTTGTCTCAGTCTTTAGTATTCAGTATCTTCTTCAGTGACAACATTATGATGTTGGTTTATATTCATTTTTGATGGTATTGATCTTTTGGCTCCATGTGCATATAAAAAGACATCTTGATTACAGGGTTATGGTTCATTGTTCAGGTGATATCATTCTGTTATTTTTTTACACTATCCTATTCTGATACCGACATCAGTTGACACCTATTTTTGATATATTGGATTTTTTTTTTACTTGGTTCTATGGTGACACATATAGGTGATTATTTTTAGATTGAACGTAATATACATTTGAATTCAATATATTTTATGATATAATTTGTATTGGCTCATAGTTAGTTTTGTATTCATCAATTGGACATTACATAGCTTCATACAAGCCACACTTCATGTTCAACTAAGTATCCTTGGTTGCAAGTTGTTTATTTATACATATTGCTCATAAATGTTTTTGGTGTTTGTCAAAATGGTAATCATATTGCATTTATCCCTTGGGTTACTTTGGTATCAGCCTCACATAGCACTTTATACACTTTTCATAAGTGTTGGGTCCATTTATATTTCATATCTTATTGATATAAAAGTGAATTTAAGTTGGCACTTAAGTCATCTTTGATATATGACTATCAGTATCTCTACAATGTATTAACATCAACTTAGATAGTCGACCACCATTACATTTGACAGTGTTTTAACATGAGGTTTCAGGTTTCATTTGAGCACATTTTGCTTAGCTTTGATAGAAAAGTATTATCATTGGCATTGATGGGTATATTGTTGTTATGTTGGCAGCGACAATCTTGATGACATGGACAACATTATAACTCACATGGATGTGAGTAGACATTGATTTGGCACTCAAGGATAATATGATTTTGTCCATTCTTAACGGATTTCATAATGATTGTATTGTGATTTATGGCATTCATCATGTCTTGGGGCTTGAATGAAAGATGTTAGGGTAAACAAAGGTTCATTTAATTTTGCAAGAATAACACCGAACTCTAGCATCACCATGATGAGATTCAGTTATAGTTTGAGAGTGTTCTAGTTGGTTTTTTATCTTGGTTTTTTATCTTGGTTTTTTAGATATGCCAGATTATGAAGGGTGGCAAGTTGGTTGGTGGACTCTGCATGATCTGGAAGCAGAGGTAATAGAGGATTTTATGGGATTTTGATTCAATTTTCAATCACCTTAATAGAGGAAATATCTATACATTGATTTGGTCTTTCAAAGGTAAATTTGGTAAATGGAAAAGATTACATTATTTCAGTTTCAAACAAATTTGTTTTACTTTATTTTGTATTGAATGAAGTTACAGAGTAAAAATGAAAGAAGAATTACTTCATTTTTGGTTATTGTTTTTCAATTTTGAAAAGAATTACTTTTCCAGATTCTTGTTTTCAAAAAAGGAAAGAGTTAGAAATTGTAGTTGAAACAGAAATGGGGTTTTATTTGCAACTATTATTTGGTATTTATTTGTGGAAACCCTAACTCGAGTGTTGGCTCTAAACTCAATTTTTATAGTTTGGTTCAAGGTTTCACTTTTACTTGCTCTATAAATTCATGACTTAAAGTCATTGTTCAGTTGGAATGAAAAACAGAGAATAGAGAAGTATTGAGGCTTTATTTTTCCATTTGATAATTTGTAAAATTTTGACAAAGACTTTGTTGACTCTAGATTTTACAAAAAACAATTCTATTTCAGTTTGAGAAAGATTTTGTGCTACTGTTATACATAGTACATATTGTAAATGGCAAAATTGAAAATCTTATAATAATATTTATAAGAAGGGCTATCAAATCCCTAACAGATGTTATATATTGAAGGAAGTAGCAAAATGGGCCAACCAACTCTTTATTTATTGTCCGTTTGTGACTTCAATTTGGAGAAGATTTCTATCTCTCTAGAATATTTCTTGGGTTTTCCCTGGTTCATTAGAGGAATTGTTTGCACAATGGTACATGCCCTCTCCTAACCCTACTATCCACAAACTATGATCTTTTACTCTCTCACATATTGTATGGGTAGTGTGGAAGGAACATAATAATAGATTATTCAAGAACTAGGAGGATCCTAAGAATACGGTGTTTGAAAGAATCTACATATTAATTATGGAGAATATGAATAGTATACCTACTAATGAGAGTAAAACGGAGTCAGTTGTTTGTACCCTGTATGATCTTAAGATGGCGAGAGATTGGTATATCAAAGTAGATATATCTAAGGCAGCCCAATAAGGGAAAAATGATCATGAAGGTTACTTGGGTCCATCCCCCTAGGGTATGGATAAAAGATAATTTTGATGGGGTGGCCAAAGGCAATCTGGGGCCTACTAGTAGTGGGGGGTGTTAAGAGATCACTATGGTAACTTTGTTTTGGCAGTGGTACTCCCCTTGGGCTCTCAATCCAATCACTTAGTCGAAGCCATAGGAGCATTCCAGGTCATTGACATCGCTAGAAAATTGAACATTAAAAATATATGGATCAAGGGGAACTCTAAAAACATTATTGAATGCCTTTTAGGTAATTTTCCCCCCTGATGGAAAATTAAAATTTGGATCGACGAAGCTAGATTCCTTATTAACAACTTTGATAATGTAAGAATCTCATGTGTTTCGGGAAGGAAACATGGGCGCTGACTATTTTGCCAACAAAGGAGTCGATCTCTCTGGCATATGACAAAATTATAAAGATCTAGAAGCGGGGGTAAAATCCCTAATTGGATATGATGTTATACATGGAAAATTTTCCATTTCAAAAAATGATTAAACAGATCAAAGGAAGGTACTGTTCCATTTACTATAATGATGGTGCCATTATTACCCCTTCAAATCATGTAAAGTGGCATGTTTTATGGGTGCCTAGGCATTGTTGTAGATTTGTAGCCAATATTTTATGCTCTGCAAATGAGAAGAGAGAAACCTACAAATAAATGGGGGGTAACAGGAAAAGGATAGAGCCAAAAAGCTGTGAAAAACACCAAAAGAACCAGAAGGTATGGAAATATATTGACAAAGGGGGGCTTAAACCTTTCCTGGAAAAACTTCATGGAGATAATCCCAAAATTGTAAGGTATTTTGTCAAATATTGGAATGAGGAAGACATTATTCAGTTCAGGAAGAAAGTGATAATCAATGAGGGTATTATTAGGGAAATTATGGGCCTCTCGACAAAAGGTATAGAATTATTTCATGATAGGAAGATATCTGATGAAGTGGTCACTAAATTTACAAAATTTGAGGAGGAAAGGAAAGATCTAGTTAAGGTTTTGAATAGCTACTTTGAGGCCAACACCATAAAGAAGCTCTGGAGGGAGGTACTAAGAGTGGTGATGGAATACATAACTTTGGATGGGAGATTCACAAGGGTTTATGGCTACAACTTCATCGTCCTCAACCACTTCAGGTATAAGGTCAAGGTTTCTTTCCCCCACTATCTATTATGTTCTCTTAAACACTGTATTCTAGAACACCGTAAAAATCCTAGGAATACCCCTATTTTGCATGTTGGTCTTATCCATCTCATTCCTGAGCACTTTGCTAATTTGCCTACCCTATCCAATCCCATTTTTCCCCCAGATTCTAAAGGGTAGGACACCAAAACTAGTTTGTCTGAGGCAAATTATGATGGTTATTTGGACTAGGAAGAGGAAATAACTCCCCCCCCTAAAAAGGCACCCAAAAAATCCCCTTTGAGTAGGCCTTCAAGAAAATAAGAGATCTCTGTGAAAACTCTTTACAAGGCTAAAAAGAAAATTAAAGCCACTCCTACGAATAAGCTAGTCTCTTACTCTAAGCATTTGTCTGGTGACCCGTCTGATACTTCCAATTCTCCCAAAGAATCCCATTCTTCTCACCCTACCACTGATAGAGAGAACAAGACAAGATTTCCAAAAGACCTTAAACTGAATGAACATTATTTCAAGTTGGACAGGGAATATCTAGATGATATGTTGGCTATTGCCAGAAATAGTGTAGTGGACCTTTTTAGGGTTTTTAAATGGGTTTTTCATGAAATCAAAGATATTAACCTAAAGAACAAAGGAGCTACTAGTAAATTGGAGGAGTTGGTTGAAAAATTGTAGCCTCAGAAGACCAAAGGGGCAATCTGAATTGAGGAAGAAAAGATATCTATTGTGGAGTGTCTTCAAAGAATGGTGGAACTTATTGAAAAAATGAAAAAAGAAAATGAGAAAAAAACCATGCACCTCGAGGAGAAAGTTAGCAAAATCAGGGAAACTTTGAATGCCATAATGCAACAAAGTCACAAAATTATCAAGAATTATGTGGCCACGATGAATACGATGGTAGATAAACTAGAAAAATCCTAGCAGGGTACCCGGATTGTGGACCTTGATGCTGACAGAGAAAAAGACTAGAAAGAGGAGTCTTGTCCATCCAAGAGAACTAGAGCCAATCTAAAGAGAAAGGCAGAGTCCTCCAATCAAGAACTTGAAGACCTAATAAAGGCGGCCCAAGACATGAACACTTGGAGAATGAGATAGCTGAGACTATAAAGTCTTTAGGTTAATGTTTATCTAGTTTTAGTTCCTAGTGTCTTTTTGTTTGGTTTGTTGTCTTTTGGTCACTTTGACAACTTTTCTGTGATGGTGAACTTAAAATATATTTATTTTTTTGTTTGCAACTTTGTGGTTTTGGATCCTTGTAAAACCTGTTTTTCCCTAATAAAAAACATTGAAAATCATATTTGTTTTCTGTAATCATTAATGATTTTAGGATTGCAAGTTTTATGCAGCTGTAAGGTCATTATTGACTCCAAACTTAGACAATGACTTTGTAATTTGATGGTTTTGTACTCTTATGAAGTTGGTATTTCAGAAAAGGTATTGAGTTGTTGCCCCACCATTGTTACAGAGTTGGTGCTCTTTGATCAATGAAAAGAAACTTTTAGCGATTGGTTTTTTATACCCCATGAGGGTTTTCCCACTCAGAAAATCTTTGTGTTATGTGATGTTATTTGTCTCTCATTCCTTTACATGTTAATGTGTTCATTTAATGAATGCTCTAAAACTTTTTAAGTATGTTCCAAAAGAGTTCATATTTCAAAGTGTTCAACTCTGTCATGCAAAGTTGAATTGTCCAAATCTGGAAAGCTGAATTGTTTACATCTGATTATAAAAATCTTTCATAGAGCATTTCAAAACTTGCATTGTGCAAAGTTGAAGTTCTGTTTCAAAAGCATAAACAAGATTGTTTATACAATAATAAAACAATGTTATGTGATGCTTTTAATATGAATTGTTAATGTTATTCACTTACATAAACAAATCTCTCTCATTGCTTCAAGATCAAAATTTTAGTTATGCATTCAAATCAAAAGTTTAAAAACATATCACTCTGATTCATCCCCTCTCAGAATGAATCCACTTCCAACACCATTGCCATCCAGTTATTCCCCAGCCTATGAGGATGAAATAGAATTGCAAAATAGTTACCAATAACTTTAGCTTATAGAGGGTGTAACAGTCTTGAGAGTCCAAATTGGAAAGGAAAGGAGGGTTGCAACCGAAGAGCTCAGCGAAGACAAACGATCCAAGCCTTCAGCACTTCATTTTCAATGGTACGCCACTCTTCCTTCTCGCCCTTCACTTCTTTTAGAATTAGAGGAATCTTTTGAGCAAAAACTAACCTGATACCAAGCAAATTTAAACTTAAGAACTCATGTCACTCAGATTAAAATCATAAAACGTTAGTTTAAAAGTTTCTCTATGAAAGTGTTACAACTTATGCATTTTAGTGAACCTTCTCATGCCAAATCTGTCAGTTAAATCTTGTAAGAAAAGAAGCTTTTCCGTAACGATGATAAATCTTCATTTTTTTGTGTATATATGTGTTTTAAGTTACCGTTAAATGTTTTACTTTCATATAATTTTATAGATATCGATGTACAATAGTTTTAGAACCATTTATTAGAATGAATGTTTCCAATGACTAAATGGGTAAATGGTTATTATGTATGTTTAAAATATTTATTTTTTAAAAATCTATCATGAATTGTATAAACGTTTTTATGATTATAATATTTTTATAGTTTTAAGAATAAATCTTTGCAAAGTGTATACAAATACAATGCTATTAGAATTTTAATTATAAGAGAAATAAATAAAGATATGTTCTATTTTAGAATATTTTCAAGAAAATAGCTAGCCAAAACATTGATGAATTATTATATTATTTCAATCATTTATATTATAATGAAATATTTGTTAGTCTCATATCTAAAACAATCCTTAGTTATTATATTATGTTAATCATTTATAATCTAACGAAATATATGTTATTTCCCTATTCTCTAGTATATATGTAAATACACTAGTAAGTAAAATTGTAACATTCACAATATAATAATCTATCCATTGATTAACTTGACATCTTACACTTAAATCTAAGCTTGAAAATTATTGCTTTCCAAATTAACAATCATTAATAAGTAATTTACTTTCACTATTTTAAGATTAGAAATCTTGTTCATCTTATCCTTTATATATATTTTTAATGTTAGTTGTATTTTAATTTTTTTAATTTAAAGAATATAATTTTAACTTGTTATATCTTTATTTGAAATTACTTTTGATCAAATTTACTAGAATAAAATATTCTACAAGAATTATGAGTGAATGCCCACTAAATAATCTTATAGAATGTCTTTCATGAACCTAACTCCATCCATGTCTAGATTAAAGAAGAGATATTTATATCTTACCAGTTGGAAAACTTGATGTTATCTAACAACTTGATATATTACGACAAGTGAAATGAAATTTTGTAAAGATAAACTTTAAAAAACCAAAGATCTAATTAAAAAATGAATTGTTAAAATGAAAGTTCAAGAAAAAGGGCTTAATATTATTTTTACTTTAGAAACTTAATTGGTATATAATATATATATACTTCTTGACATTTTAATATTAGTATATAGTAAGTACATGTTTTTTTAATTGGTTTTAAATCATTTTCCGTCCTTCACAAATGAAGGACCTTGTCTTCACACTTGTTCAAACTAGCGAGCAAACCTTAACGACTGCTTCACCAACCAACTGTTTCAATGTTACACTACGCATCCAAAGACAACTTAAAACTATTATTATTAAATTTCTTTAATAATATATTTTATTTAGATATAATATTTAATTTAATTTTAATTTTTTTTTACATTCTACTAAATTTTATTTTTTCTAAAAAGCTATCCCTAGATATGTATCCAGTACAATGAAGACGATAAATGAAACTACAACGAAAGATAATACTGATATTCTTGCAAATGATTTAAGATACTTTACCCAAAGAAAAAATAATAAAAATAAAAGTTTAACGAATGTTGGAAATTAAAAAACTACTTTGAATCAAATTACAGTGTGTTCTTTGTCCAATAGGTGGAGTAAGTTTTAGAGATTAAAGAACTGCATGGAATATCGAAAGTCACGCACGCCTTTTTCTTTTCCCAAAGCCAGAATATTTATGAATAGTTATGATAAGGATATTTCTTTAAATATCCATCGCCATTCGTTACGCGATAACTTTTTGCTTTGTTGAATACTATTCTTATTTTTGAATTATTTAAACTATAGGTTGAAAAGCGTGCATTCCAATATTTTCTTATTAGTTTTCCAATCATTCAATTTTAATTATTAATTAGTTTAATCGATCATTCTAAAGAATATTTTTTTAACATTTCGATAATCTTTATCTAATTTTTATTTTAAATCATTGTACAAGTGTCATTTTTCTTTGTTGCTATTGGTTGGAACAAATAAAAAATGATTTTTCTTTAACTATAAATATACAACAGTCATTTACTACTCTAAAAAAAGATTATGCAGATGTTCATAATAAAATGATTTTTTTAAAAATAAAAATATACAACATTGTGCATTTACTACTCCTTGCAGATTTTCTTAATTTTTGGATTGTAATACCAATTTAATTTGCTGAACACAACACTAATTAAATGATGATGAGTTGTTTGGGCCCACACATTATTGTCCCTGTGATTTTTTATTATTTGTTTAAACAAGTACCATGTAGTGGCTAGTAATTTGTAAGCAAATACAAGAGATAAATAATTTATTTGCCCTATTTTAACTGTAATATAAGTCTTCTCTCTAATTCCAATTATTACTCTAATCTAAATTGATTTGCTAATCTCTTTGAATCCCAACCATAATTTAACCCTAACCCTAAATCAAAAGTTTTACCTATAAGACTAATTGATCCTTAACCCTAACTCTAATTTAACTTTATACCTAACCTTTATCCTAATTACAAAATTTAAAAATTTACATGTAACAAAAGAGAGGAAAGTGGGAACAATTTTTTTATATTACATTTTATTAATATTCATTATATTATTTAAGGTGGCTCTAATTGAATTTTGAAACTCTTGGTTTCTGGTGTTCTTGGTTGGCAGCTGAAAAAAGAACATTTAAACAATCCCTCAAGGTCGCACGATTGATCTCCCTCCCAAAGACTAGTTTGCTATAGAGGAAGGAAACAATGCTATGACCAATCATGTTGAAGAAGAAGGTAAGATTTATCCAACCAAGAACTCATGATTTCTCTCAATGCTTCTATGTCTGCAATTATTTATAAGGAAATTGATAGGCTTAGGGATTCATAAGTATTTCTTGCAGCCTTAGATGTTGATAAGGTTTCATCTAGACAAATTATGAATAAATGGTTACAAGATATTTTTTCTAAAAAACTAGTGATACAATATACATGTTGTCAAATGATTCGAAAGGTCCTTTTCTTAATCATTTTTAGTGACTCGGTCAGCTAAAAAAAAACACTAGACAAGCAATTTTGGGTTATAGGGAATTCAATTTTTAGAAGCATTAAATGGGTCCCTGAAAGCTGCAATAAGGAAATCATGGCCCTTTTGAACCCTAAGTAGATCACTGTCAAAAATGTGCCCCCATTTCTTTGGTCATATGCCCCTAAAGTTGTGGAACCCCTGGTGAAAGTTATTAAAATCTCCTTGACCCTTCTTCCCCATTTAGATGTGCGGGTTTTAGTTGCGTTCAACCCTCATGCAGGTTTCCCTGATAAAATTGTCATTAACTTGGAAAACTCTTTGCATACCTGCCTTGTGGAATACCTAGGGGATATCAATGTGTCCCATATTTGTATGAGTGGAAATTTCAAAAAGAATTGTCTGATTGTTACTAGGAGAGTTGCTTGCCTTGCTAAGGATCCTCCTCATGCCTCTCATAAACCTTCCCCTCCTCTCCCATCTAATGTTGAGACCATTGTTCCTCCCCAATATAATGCTGAAATTGTTGTTGCTTTGATCATTCCTGATCCTCCCACCCAATCACAGGCCCCCTCCATTTCTGAGAGCATCTTAAGGTATGGAAGGGTCCTTGATGACACATGTGATGCTTCTGATCCTACTCATACTTCTCTATTTGATGGTCCGAATAAACCTGACTCTAATATGGGGCCGAGGATACATAATGCTCATCAAATAGTGCCCGATAAATTGAAAAAAGTGGTTGAAGCTAGAAAACAACTTGAAACTTATTCGAACAATGGTGGCTCTAATGTAGGCTTGAGTATGGATGGTGAGGTCGTGGCCACTTACCCCAACATTGCCATTATGGGGGTCTGAGGTAATGGTGAGGCCTCATCAATGGGTAAGGCTGACATGAGCATTAGTGGTCAGGAATGTGACCTCAAGAAGGATTATGTTATTAATATAGGTAAGGGGCTAGACCTATTCTATGCACTATTGAGACATACTTTGAAACTTATGATGACTCTGATGACCCCTAATTGATTGTGGACACCCCTAGGTCCTCACATGGTGACACTGGTGGGGTCAAGGACCCCCTCCTGACCTCCCATGCTCTTGCCTGCGATGATGGGCATGTTGGCCTTGTTGTCCCTAAAGGAAAATTCAATACGAATATGGAGTCCCCAAACTTTGTACTGGGTATAAATGAAAAAGGGGATGACTTCATTGAGGTTAACTCCCAGAAAGCTAGGAAAAAGAGATCTCCTAGAACTATTAGAGATGTGCCTGGTAGAAAAGAAACAATTGGTATAGACCAATTGTCTAATTCTAGAAGAGAGAGAGAGAGGCAGACCCAGCTCAATGGTTGCTTTCGATGCTAGTAATCTAGCCAATAAGGAAGATTGGCTTAAATGCTTTGATGGGTTCAAGCCATCCATGGAAACCTCTAAATAAATCTTTTCATGATTATGAGTACAATATCTTGGAACATAAGGGGTTTGGAATTGCCAGACAGGAAATATATTATAAAGAGGTTCCTGAATATGCATAGAAGCTTTGACTACCTTATGCTCCAAGAAGGAAATATGTAACATTTTCATTGGAAATTCGTTTGAAATGTATATGGAGAGATTCTACTTATTTCTATACTAATCACCCTAAAAGAAAAGGGGGAACTACTATTTTACTTAGTAATAAATGGTCTAATTGTGTGATCAAATGGGGGTAGTCCCCATGTGCTAGGGTTGTCTGGGTAATGCTCAAAGTTGAGGATAATATATTTGGAATGTGTTCGGTTTATGCTTCTAATGACTACAAAGAGATGGTATATTTATGGAATTGTATTTCTCATTTGGAAGATGTCCCCTGGTTCAGTGGGAGGGATCTTAATATGGTTGAGAGTGCTCAAGAAAAAGGAGGTGGTTCTAAGTTTGAATGGAAAGGAATTGAAAGAACACATTGGGATAAAATGATTAATAAACTGCTACTTGTTGATCTAATTTCTAGTCAGAAGGATGAATTTGGCTCCATCTGGTTCACATGGTATAATTATCAACAATATATTAAGAGAGTATATTGTAGTTTGGACAAATTTAATTATAATAAGGAATTTTTTGAGATACTTGAGGATGATAAAGACAATTAATATTTAGTTATACCTTATACATTATTTGATCACCACCCTATTCAAATCTCCTTGGGTTTCCCTAAATGTGGCCGCACTCTACCACCTAATTTTGATTCTTTGATTCTAAATACAAGGCTTTTGGAGAATGAGGACCATAGATGTGCCATGAGATTTATCAGGGTCTTCAATAAGGTCAGTAATGTCTCTCTCATGTTGTGAGAAATGGAATCTAAATATTAGGAGTTGGAGCAATCTGTGTCAAACAGTGGGTAAGAAAAAGGCTAAGGATTATAGAAAATTTGAATTACACTAGCAAGAGGCTTTATCCAACGTATAATATGAACTTTGAGACTCCCCTGAGAATGAGAAGCTTAACCATAACCTAGTCTTCACTAGGGATAACCTGAGAAAGATTCAAAATGTCAAAGTAATGGGATGGAAAACTAGGGCCAAACTCAAAGGGCTTCATGCACGGGATAAGAGCTATAAGTTTTTTTTCCAGTTGCTTAAAATGAAGTAAGACAAAGACATAATATACAGTATATGGGAGGATAATAGAAGTGTCACAGATCCTCAAGATATTCTTAACTATATTGCCTAGTTTTACAAATCTATGTTTATGTCTTAAACTCTGGGGAAAGATGAAGTTAAATCTAGGGACATTATTAAGAATTTTCTTGCAAGAAAATTGGGGGAAGAGGATTGTTTTATCCTAGGCAAACCTATATCCAAGGAAGAAATAGAGTAGGCTATCTCCTCCCCGAGTAATGACAAGTCCCCGAGACCGGATGGCTTTCCAGTTAAGTTTTGTAAGGCCAATGTTGATTGGATTGTTAATTATCTACTAGAACTATATGTGGAAGCCATTAATAGAGGTAAAATTGGTAGAGATATCAATCAAGGCCTCATCAAGCTTATCCCAAAGGATGGTGATAGAACACTTATTGGGAATCGACACCTAATTACCCTCCTAAACATTTCGTATAAGATTTTGGCTAGGGTTGTGGTTGGAAGATTGCAGGAGATTCTTCCTAAAATTATCAACCCTACCTAAAAAGTATTTGTGAAGGGTAGTTACAACTTAGAAAATCTTGTTACCTGTTGGGAGTCATTGCACTAAGAAAAATCTTCAAGGAAAAAAAGTGCTATATGATTTATTGATTTAGAGAAAGCATATGATAGGATTGAGTGGGATTTTATATTATATATTCTTCACTGAGTCATATTGCAGATTAGCTCAGACTATACTATGTGATGCTAATGCAAAGATTGAGGTTAATGGCACAAGGTTAGATAGTTTCTCACTATCTAGGTCTATCAGGCAAGGTTGTCTTCTTGCCCCGACTCTGTATGTTATTTCTACTGATGCTCTTCATTATTTGGTTAAAAATAATAAACTCACCCCCAAGGTCAAAGGAATATGTCTACCTAATAAGGAAGAGGTTACCAATGTGCAATTCACTGATGATACTACAATTTTGATGTCCCTAGAAGAGAATAACTTGACTGCTTAGTTGGAAAACATCAATATCTTTTGCATGGCTTTAGGTAATAAAGTGTTTCTCCATTAATCTTCTTTTCTTGGCTAGAACCATTGGACCCCAATATGGTTGTCTAGGTTCTCAATAAAATGAGGAGGCGCCAATAAAATAGTTAAATACTTGGGTATCCCTTTTTCAATATCCCCCAATTTAAAAGAAATGTGAGAGTGGATTAGAAATAAAATTGATATGGTTAATGTAGCATGCATTGATGTTGTCCTAGGTTTCATTAAGAGCTGTAAGAAATCTACTAACTACTTTTGGTCTTGTTTTTCTTTGGAAATTTTATGGTTGATGTGGAAATTTCAAAATGATGAAGTTTTTAATGGTAGGAGTAGAAATCTTACTGAGTCTCTAAGGAGACTCATTTTGCATCTTGTTTCTTTGTAGATTTTGGTTGTTATGAATTGAATGAAGGAAAATTTGATAAATGGTTGGATGATTGTATCATATCATCAGAAGACCCCATTTGAGCAGTCATTGATAAAGTTCATACACCATCTTGAGGCATGACATGCTATAGAGAATTTGATCAACCGAGAGGAGGAACAGGTTCAAGGGAGGGTCTCGCACCCTCACAAGTAGTAGATTCTGGATGGTATGGTGGAAGTCTGGATAGAGGGAGACTGAGGATGGACTACTTGGATCCCACCTGTAGGAGTCAATTATCATCTTGAGGCTGATATTATTTTCAGCTAGCTAGTGGATGATATGTTTTTGTATTTTTGCCATAAGTATTTTGGTTAGTAGTGATGTAATACTTGCCTATATTGACTATCTTGTTCGTAGTTGCTTATATTTGTGGTATTATCTAATTCTGGACATGTCTGACCTCCTTGGGCTTGAAATGTAACTTTTTGTTTGGATACCTTTATATTTAATAGAAAAACATTATTATTTTGTAATATATTACATTAATATTTATTGAATGAAATCATCTTCAATCTTAACCATAATCTAATCTTGTATTTTATTTTTATTATTAATTTTTTTAATTTTATATTAGTACTGTTAAAATTATTAGATTCTTGTTTTTTATTATTCTAATTACTAATATATTATATTGTTGACTTATTATATCATTATCAATATTAATACTTTCATTATTATTATTAGAATATTCTTATTTTAAATATTATATTGCTATTTTATAATTTTTATGAATATAATTAGATTATTCTTTTTTATTATTCTAATTACTAATATATTATATTGTTGACTTATTATATCATAATCAATATTAATACTTTAATTATTATTACTAGAATTTTTTTATTTTAAAAATTATATTGCTAGTTTAGAATTTTTATGACTATTAATAATGTTTTATATTGTATTATGTTATTTTCTAACCTAACCAACCAAGAGTTATTTATAAATTACTTGAAAAGTAAAATATTTCTTACCTTGTAATGGTAACTACCAATATTTTCATAACTAATTAATAATCAATTAATTAGCATCAGATTTGAATAGTAAAGGCAAAATTTATTTAAAAATTTAAAAAAGAAAGTGGATCCAGAAATAGATTAATAAGATGCAAATTATTTCAGCCAATAAGATTGAAGAAAAACATCCAAACAAACAATTCATAAATATAATTGGTGGAAGAGAAATTGAATAATACTAAGCTAATGAAAATTGTGTGGAATCGCATGAATAAAGCATGATAATTACAGTCTAAATATTCTTTTACCTTTTCTCACAATCACATTAGGATTTTGAGATTATCTTAATGACATGTACTTTAGTAAGGCAATGTATATGACAGAAAAAAATTGTAAGGTGTTCTCTATTTTAACATTTTCATGTATATGGTAAGTTTTTTAACATTTGAACATAAATTTAATAAATACCTTTCTTCCATGACATTTTTTTTTAGAAAAAAGGGGTAAAGATTTATTTAGAAATCACAGAAATACAAAGATTAGGCCTTAGGCTCACGAAGACAAAAACAAAAGCTAAAATGATCCTAAAATAACCACCAACATCAGCACTACAAAGTCCAATGACCATAGTATTACATTCAACCATCGTATTTCCAATGATAAAATATAATCTAGAATTACACAAAAAACTAGGCTCATCTAGAGCCTTGAAGAGCCTCAAAAATAAAAGTGAAAAGGAAATAAACATAAAAGGGAAATTGATCCTACACCACTGGGTGCTCTTGCATAATCTTGTATTCTAGCATTAACCTATCTAAAGTTTCAAGATAATTAGGAGGTAGACCATCCCTTCCACCAAAATTGTAACCATCAACATGCTTTGAAGCCAACTTGGCCAAACAATCAGCCACTCTATTACACTCCCTGGGAATATGACATAAGGAGACAAATTTCAATGTATTACATAGTTATAAAATTTATTTGAACACAGAAGCTAATTCTCAACTCCCAACATTCAAATTTTATTTTTTCAACATGTCCACAACAATCTGAGAATTCGACTCACAAATAATCTTCCTCCATCCTAAAGAACAACCTTACTCAACATCAATCTTAATAGCTAGGTTCTCCATAAGATTGATAGTGTTTGTTTCCCAATATAAATAGAGAAGAAAAACATTGCACAACTATCATCACCTCTCCCTATACCTCCAATACCTACATGTCCAGGATTCCCACGGGAAGAGCCATCTGTATTAATTTTTAAGATTCTCACATGAGAGGGAATCCACCTTCCATATCTACTTATCCGTCGCTTTGCATGTCAAGATCTATTTCTAGCAGCACAATCCATTTTAATGTTTTCCAATTGCAGATTCCTTACAATAGCATAATCACATGGATCAACATTTTTAGACAAAATGCACTTAGACAAGATTGTCTCCTGAAGCCTATTAACTAAGAACTCCACAACTCAGAACTCTCTATATGTAAATCACAAAAAGCCCTTCAATTCCTTTCTAGCCATAAATTCCAGATAATAAGGGTTGGCCCAATAGCCCCGACCACTTGAAGAAAAGAGGTCTTTTCTAGGGGTCTACCCAAGCTATTCCAAAAGTCAATTAAGGAGGTAGCATGAAAACAAGCATGTTGCCAAGCCTCCCACCACTTGTGCCAAATCTCCCTAGAGAAAGGGAAAAGAAAAAACAAGTAGGAGTAGTCTTCCTCTTTATGCATACAAATATAACAGATAGATGGTCGCTAGAAGCCTCTCTTACGAAGATTCTTCCACTTGAAGCATTTCCTTGGAGCAACCAACCATAAGAAAAAATTACATTTTAGTTAAGAGAAGCTATTCCAAACCTTCTTCCACCAGGGAACATCCGCTAGCCCATGCAATTGTCTATCAAGCTGAGCATAACCTTCAGCAATAGAAAACTTGCCTTTTGGGTTAGGACACCAAGCTAAAATATCTCTCTCCTTAAGGGAACTACTTAACCTACCCACCAAGATATTAACCAACATCACACGATCCTCATCCAAGCAACCCAAGGGCCATTCAAGTGGATCCTTCTAGCAAGTCACCTCAAGTTGTCCAATGCGCCTAACCATTTAAAAATTCTGCACCTTAACCAATCTAGCATCAGTGAAAATGTTACAAAGAGGCTAGAGTTGTGGATAACTAGACAAAATAGGAGTGTGACCATCCCAAGACTCCTGCCAATAAAGAGCTTTAGAGCCTCTATTACAAATCCATAAAAGACCATCTTTAATAAGTTAGGCACCATTTTTAAGAGTATCCCAGATACAAGAGCCCCTGCCCACTAAAATAAAATGAGGCACCTCATGATCATTATAACCAGGGAGATACTTGTGGGTTAAATTCTTGGCCCAACCTTGATCGTTGTTGTTACACCATATACAATATAACTTAGCTGCAAAGGCCTTGCTAACCAAAGCAATAAATCTGAGGCCAAGAACCCCACCATGTCTTGGTCTACAAATAGAGTCCCATTTAACTAAACTCTACTTAGAAGAAAGAAAACTACCAGACTAAAGAACTTGATGGGAAAGAGCATCAAACTCTCTCACAAAATAGGAGGGAGGAGCCTACACAAAACACTTATAATTGGGAAGCACTTGCACCACAGTCTTCAGAAGAACCACTCTTCCAGCAAGGGATAACCACCTGTAAGTCCAATGATTAACCTTACAATGAAATTTATCCAAAATTCCTTGCCAAAAATATTTTCGTTGAACCCTCAAATCTAAAGGAATCCCAAGGTACAACAAAGGAAGGGACCCTGTCTGAAATCTAAGGATCTTGGCAATCGTATTCTGAATAAGCCGAGGAGCATTAAAGAAATATATGGATTATTTATCTTCATTAATTTTCTGACTTGAGACTTTGCAATAGATATCCCAAGCTCTCCTGAAATTGATTGCCTCATTGATTTTAACCCTGCCCATCAAACCCATGTCATCCAAAAACTGAAGATGAGAGTAGAGAGGTAGAGCATTGCTTGAACTCCAGCCCTCAATAAGACCATGTATCACCTAGGAATTTAGAAATCTGCCAAGACCTTAAGCCATGAGAATAAATAAATAGGGAGACAAAGGATCCCCTTGCCGAAGCCCCTGCGAAGCGCCAAACAATTTTGAGGATTCCCCATTAATAAGAAATGAGGAAGAGGTAGAAGTCACACAAATAAGAACCCAATTCACCCACTCTTCTCCAGAACTAAAAGCCAAAAGGATCATCTGTAAGAAATCCCAACTCACCCTATCATAAGCTTTGGCCATGTCAAGTTTAATAAACATAGCCTTATCCCTAGAGGAATCCATTGAATGAATAACATCCATTTCTATCACAACTCCACCAAGGATCTATCTTTCATCAATGAAACCACCTTTCTCCTTAGAAACCAAAGTGCAAAGGAGAGCTTTGAGTCATTCAACAATTAACTTAGTGATTATCTTGTAGACAATATTATATAAAGTAATAGGCCTATACTAATCCAAGCTATTAGCCCCTCCTTCCTAGGAATGAGAGCCAAGAAGGTAGAATTCATATATTTGAGCATTTTTTTATTTCTATAAGATTCTTGAACCACATCTAGAAGATCATATTTTATAATCTCCCAAAATTCCTACAAAAAACTCAATAGGAAACCCGTCAGGGCTAGGAGCCTTGCCTTTTTTCATTTTAAACACAACCCCCTCAAGTTCAGACAACAAAATCGGGTGCAAGAGAGCATCATTCATTTCAACAGAGACAAGAGGGGGAATATTGTTCAAGATGGCCCTCTCTTCCACCATAGCTTTAGGATCCTATTTGGTAAACAAATTAGAAAAATAATTGATAGCTTCCATAGCAATTTTTTCTTTAGATGAAAGATGAACCCCTTTTGAAGATATCAAAAAGGTAATAGAGTTACCATACCTCTGAGCCTTAACAGAATTATGAAAAAAAATTGTGTTTCTATCACCTTCTTGGAGCCAATCCACATGAGACTTTTGTTTCCAAAAAATATCCTCATGAAACTCCCACTCTTCTAAGTCCTTAAGAGAAAGGGACTCGACCATAATGAGCACCACAGTTATCCCTTGATCTCTAATTTGACGCATGACCTAATCTAGCTTGGACTGAGCTGTCATCTTTTGTCTATGCAGATTCCCAAAACATTTTTTGTTCCACCTCTTCATCCTGTATTTCACATGTTCTAATATCTTCCCAAAGGTGTACATAGCCCACCTGTGGATAGGCACCCCTTCATACCACCAATCAACCATAAGATCCTTCAATGACTAATCATGAAGCCACATCAATTGAAAATTGAAAGAGGGATTTTTGGAGGTTCGAAAAGATGTAATAGAACACTTAATAGTCCAATGAGCAAAACCCCTCCAATCAAGAATATCTGAACTGGTGCACCACCTATCATGCACCCAATAGTAGGAAACTAAAAATCTATAAAGCCTTTTAGAGATAGCGTCAACATTACTCCTATTATTATATGTAAAGACACCATTAATTGGCTTCACATCAATGAGATTCAAGAGACCAATATTATCTCCGAAAAAATTTGCGGAAGGATGAAGCCTGAATAACCCACCTCACTTTTCCTCCAAACTAGTTACGACATTAAAATCTCCAGCCAAAATCCAGGGGACAAAAAGATCTTGAGCCGAAACAAGAATGATGTGAGCCCAAAGATGTGACTTACCCACAAGATCATTAGGATCATAAAACCCTACGGCAGCCTAGAAAACCCAACCACAGGAAAGCGAAAGACGACCCCCAGCAACCAAGAATATGCCCCCCCCTGGAACAAAGAAAGCAAAGTGCAGGACACAATGTAGGGTATGTCGGCCCTAGCATGACACCCACGCAAATGCAGAGCCATCTCCCACTTCTTCAAAATTTCATTTCTAGTCCTTTTCCGTGACATATTTATTTCTCTATTTATATATGAATTTTTCTTATAAAATTTATTAAATTTTAAGTTCACCATGAAGATAAGTAATTAACATAGATATTTTGAATATATTTATTTAGGAATTACTAACACTATCAATGTTTAGTTATTTTATGTTACTTACAACTACTTAATTTTTTTTTGTAACACTCATTTTTTTTTTTATTCAAGAGTTAATTTGTTTAATCTTAATTTACTAGTTTTTGTTAAAAAAAATATGAATATTGTAGTCACACAAATCTGTCCATTTTAATTAAATGAATATTTCGTATTTATTTGATTAAAAATCCACTAGCCATCAATTAATTAAATTAATATTTAATTAATTCATCCCCAAACATTCTTCTATTAATTAAATAAATTATTCAATTTATTTTAATTAATTCATTAAATCCAATTCAAATCAATTAAATAAATAAAATCAATTTATTTAATTAAATCCCCCTTTTCCTCTTTTAAATAAATTAACATTTATTTAAATCATTTTTAAAACCCCCCCACTTGCATTTTCCTACAAATGCAACTTGCACATATTTATTGAAATAAATGAATTTTTATTTCAATAAAATCCTATTTTCCCTCACCTACAAAATCCACTTGTATGCCTAAACCCCTTCTAGATTCTTCTAAACCCTTCCTAATTAGCCTAATCCATCCCCTAAATATTGTCACATTCCTAAGCAAATTGGAGTCACTTCTCAAATGGCCCAAAGTCTTGGATAACCATTGAAGGTTTTCAACCTTCAACCACCAAAAACCCCAAAGTCTTTGAAAACCATTAAAGGCTTCCAACTTTCAACCACTTAATCCCCAAAGTCTCCAATAACCATTAATGGTTAATTCAACTCTCCCACATGGTTAAAACATTTGTTTTGACTCAACCTCTACCCAACCCAAGGGTCTCATCAGGTCATTAATGCTTTGACCATGATTATCTCTTAATCATTTGCACAAAGGTTTATCCTTGGATTAATTCCTAATCCAGTGGGTAATCCTAATTTAGGCTTGACCCTTAGCCTTTAGATAACCATGAAGTCTTCTCAGGCATTCAATGCCTCCAACCCCTTTCTTTCAACCCAATCCTGTGTTGACACTTGTCACTATTTTATTGGTGCCAATTGTGCACATGGATCCCCAACTTTCAAGCTTGACCCTTGATTAAACCTTTCAATCCTGGCCATCCATTGCTCCATTTTTCCTATAAATAGAGCCCATTCCTTCATAATCCAGATCCTGAAAACTTGTATACATTTAGACTATAGACATTTTAGAGAGCATTTTAGCATAAACAATCTAAATCTTGTCTTTTTGGTAAAATACTTCATTTTAGCATTAAAATAGCTTTTTATTTCACATTTAGAGCTATTCCATAAATCTCAATCCTCCATAAGCATCCATAGTGCAAAAAGCTGCTGAGAGCTACACTATTTTGGAACTTGGAGAGGAGAGGAACAAGGGAGAAGAAGCTAGGAGTATGTTAGGAGGTATTTGGAGATGCCTCATCATGTTTGCTTTGATAGTTAAATATGCTTGCATGCTTATAGTCTCTCTCTTGGTATGCCTTTTTAGATTAGTTTTCGATTGATTAATGCTAACTTTTTGTGTGTTTTGTGTTGTTTGATCTTAAACTAACATTGTGCCATTTAGGAGGGCATCATTTGGTGAACCCGACGTGAATCCAAACACCAAAAAGATCATTTTTTTTTTTTAACCAATAACATGTTTGAATGTTGAAAATGTCACACAGGTTGCGATTTTGACACTGTTTTGGTGCGTTTGACATTATTTTGGCGCTATTCCCCCTGTTTCAGTGCTTTTCCCTTCTCTGTCTTTCCCTTTCTTTTAATACGTTTGTGTTAAATAGTGCCTCTGTTCAAACGCAGACTAGCGCTATTGTAACAAAACGTTGTACAAATCACCTTGTAACCAAAAAAAAATAAAAAAATTTAGGCTTGTAGAAGCCCACCAAATAGGCAGATTTTACTAACTATTTTTCTCTTTTGTGCAGATTTAAATTAGATTAAAGAGTAGATTTATATTTTTTACTAACTTGTTTTTGAAGTTGGTTTTAAAAATGAATTCACTTTTTATTTTGGTTTAAAATTAACTTCACATTTCAAATTTGGGCTTTTGAAAAAGAATCACACATTTGTTTGGGGCTCTTAAAAAGAATTTCATTGTTCAAAGGTAAAAAGAACCACAAACTTATACAAAAACAACTTTATTTTTTTTTTGCAAGTTAGGAAACAAACTTCGTTTTGGTGCTTAAAATCAACAAGGCAAATTTTATTTCTTGCATCAAGATAAAACTCACAATCCACACTTCCATTTTTGGTGCAAATAAAATTCACAATCAACTTGTCTCATTTTTAAAGCAATCTTACTTCATGCAAACGTGTTTTTCATTAAGTTGACCAGGATTTTCAAATTCTAGTTTACTCAAACAATTGCCTTTGAAAATTAAAAAGAACACCATGATTGTTGGAGCAACATCTCCAAATAGTTAGATCACATTGCAATGATAGATTAAAAAGAACAGGTGTTTTTCATGCTTGGCACACTTGTGCAAAGAGTTGGTCGAGTGGTCCTACTTCTAACACACACTATCCTCTCCCTTGGCTTTCGTGGTCCTAGGTGCAAGAGAAAAGTGTTAGTAACACTCACATTTTATCTTTTTAAGAGAGGCCTGCCAAGGGATCGATACTCTTGGGAACGACCTCGAGTGGTAAATCCTTCGAGCCGCTATAGAAATCAGGTGAGAGCGAAAGCTGTAGCCTTGGGTATAGCTGTTCCTACAGTGTAACTGGCCGAAAGGACAAATGGGCCCCACCACCAGTTACAAGGCTCTTAAGTGAGTCACTGCAGAATGAACTTATGTCCAAAGCCATCGAACATGACTAAACACCTTTAAGTAGTAGCCCACCTGTTCTATTGATTGAGGATATTTGAGGTATAATTTAGTGCAAGAGCATAGATGGTTTTGCTCCCAAGATACTCACCATACATATTTCCTTGAGTAGAAACATAGCTTTTTGAAAAGTCACTTGTGGCTTGATAAAAGTGGTGACTCCCCCATCATAGGGATCATCTATTTGTTATGCTCGTGCAAGACTTAGTATATCACATCCTTACCTGCCATGGCGGGATTCATAAGGTATGTAGTACCAAAGTCGAAGAAATATCAAGATGTGGGCTAAATTTATCACAACTGGCCATTTGACCTTAGGGATAAAAAGTGTTTGAAGTGTGTTCGTGTTACAGACCTAGTGCGAATTGAGCCGACTTCAGGCTTTGGAAATACACCTTAAAATAAATCTAAAGGAAGGGTCAAAAACAAGTCCAAGGATTGGGTTGATCTAGACCCATACTCATTTGTGCCTTTGAGGCTACAATCTTGTGTTTGTGTGCTTGCTTTGTTTTCTTGTCAAAGGAAAAATCAGAAAATCAATCCCAAAAACAAAGTATTCATCCAACATCTGTCAACACAACCAAAAATACCAAAAACAAAGTGCAAACAAACAAAGAGTCAAAAAATTTATGACCATTCTTCACATCTTGCGAAAGAAGAAGTGTCATCAGAATATTACCTTGAAAAGAAGACCATTAAGCTCAAAGGCTTTGATCAAAAGGAGGAAATTCTTCTATCTCAATAGACAAATCTTTGTCTCACATAGAGTCTTTCTACATCGCATGCGTCTCTATCTTCAAGGTAAAACAAACGAGTTTGATTCCGAATCATTGAACCGCAGAGCTTTTATGCAATATAGAGCTCTGAGTTATCACAAAAATCAAGGAGGAAAGATTAATCCCAACTTCTTCCCAAACATCTGTATCACCTACAACACAGCTCGAGAAATGCCACCAACGCCTGAAAGGGAAGAAGTAGAGTTTGTTCCATTTGTAACACAAAGTTTTTATTAAAGTTGAAAACAAAACATCCATCATCTCATTCATACATCATTTTTCCATCATCAATTCATCCCAAAACTCTCAAAACATTAAGAGGTTCTTGTCCCAAGATTCCTTTTTTAGATATTGCTTGAAATCAAACACATCACATCACTTTTAGATTGTTTCTACATCTAGGATAAGCTCATCCTAAGAGACACATCTACGCAGGTTAAAACTAGTTCATGAGTGAATCCTCTCATTGCTAGGTAGTCAAAATCTGTAACACATCTCAGATTTCTCTACACCTTATCACATCCAAACTCATCAAAACAAACAAGCAATTCAAAGAAAGAATTCTGGTTACATTTACCTTTAGAGTGCTAGAGATCTACAATCCACTAATCATCCATCTTTCATCGAACAACTCATCATCATCTTCAATCAACTTCAACACAAACTTGCAAACAAAATGGCTCAAACCCGATCGCGATCAAGGCAACGAGAAATAGAAATTGAGGAAGAAGAGGACAACCTCAATGAATTTCAAGAAGCACTTGGAGGAAATGTAAATGATGAAAACCCAAGTAGTCCCACTCCTTCAACAATCGAAAGGGTTCAGCATAACCCTCACTTTAACAGATTATTTGATGAAATTCTCAGGAGCAATGCGGATGCTCACTTCTTAAGACTTGCTCAAGAAGGAGCCAAACTCCCCTCAGACTTTGATCTTGCCCAATTAAGACAAGCATCAGAAAGACAAAGTCGCCATGAGGAGGAAAGACGTAGAGATCCCATCAGATATAACATCCCTCGAGGTAACCCACCACCTCCTCCTCCAAATGAAATGGAGATGTTGCAGCAACAAGTCGCGAATCTCGCCCAAGAACTTCATAGTGGTGTTAAGACCAATCAATTTTCACTTAACGACATCTGTCCCTATCCGTTTGATAGGAATCTTTATATGCCACCCTTTCCACGCGGGTTTGAAACACCCAAATTTGAAAAATATAGAGGAAAGGGGGATCCCCGTGATCATGTCCGAGAATTTCATTCTGCTTGTCTTGAAGTAGCTTATGAGGACACATACCTAATGCGCCTTTTTCCCCAAAGCTTGGGAGGAACAACCACATCATGGTTTTCCCGACTTCCAGGTGGCATTAGAACATTTGAGGAACTCATCCAGAAGTTCCTATCTCATTACTCTTATAATATTGAACGCGACATCACCATGGCTGATCTATGCAACACCAAACAAAAACCAGGTGAATTATTCGCAGTATTCCTGCAACGATGGCGCCAAATGTCTAGCAGACGTTCTCTTCAGTTACCTGAACGAGAACTAGTGGAAATTTTCATTTCCAACTTAAACGAAGAAATGGAATTTCACCTGGATGTCAAAGACACAGACTCTTTTAACGATATGATCACCAAGGGTATAAAATGTGAAAGGGCACTCATCAAAAAAGGACTCATCAAAATCTTTAATGAACCCAAAGATGGTCCTCGCCCGCGCTTCAATAGTGATAAACCGAACTTCTGGAACAAGAATAAGAATATCGTCAACGATGGAGTTGTGGATGCTCGGACTGTCCAAAATGCACAACCTGTGGTTCGGTTTGCAGGACAAAATCCTCCACCTCAAAATAACACAAATGTTCCTCTTAATCAAGGTCGCATCACATCTCATGATGAACCAAGACCTCGTCCACAAAAACAAAAACGCACATACACTCCCTTAGGGGAACCCATTGAAACAGTGATGCGACAACTCATTTCTCAGAATTTGATCACTTTACCTAAGTTATCAAATTATGAGCCTCAAGTCAAACCAGCATGGTGGAGAGATACTGAACATTGTGAGTTCCATCAAGGAAGAGGACATAAGACAAGTAATTGTCATCGATTGAAAGATCTCATTCAGGATCTTATTGACCGAGGAGAAATTGAAATTGAAGGACATGACCCAAAAACAACCAATAATGATCATCAGATGTTCAAGAATCCACTTCCATCACAAGATCAAAGGGGTCCTTCCACTTCCAGACGAGGTCCTGATACCACTGATTATACGCAGGCTGCGTATAATTACACTGTCAATCACCTGTATGATGCCAGTGAACAAATTGCAACTATCACCTTCAAAAATCCCACCTCAAATTGCAATGTTGTTACGCGTCGCGGCAAAGTTACCATCAAGGCAGCTCCACAAGGCACCACCTCCATCCCAAAGCAGTACAATCTTGTGGAACAATTAGACAAAACGCCTGCGCTTATATCCATTTTAGAGCTGTTACGCCTATCGCCATCTCATAAAACAATCTTGGATCAAGCACTCCAAGAGGCGTCAGTCCCTGCAAACTTGAATACAGACCAATTTCAAGCCATGGTTGGAAATCTAAAGTCATCACCTTGTCTCACTTTTTCTGAAAGTGACAACTCTTCGTTCCAACAACCTCATAACGCCTCACTCCACATTGAAGGCTTTGTCAACCAACACAGGATCAAGCGAGTCTTGATAGATAATGGAGCAGGCCTAAACATCTGTACACTATAGTTGGTCACAGCATTGGGATATGCACTAGAATTAGTGGATCCTCGCAAGAAGATCACCATCAAGGCCTATGATGATGCAGAGCGTTCATCCAAAGGAGCTGTGGTACTACCCATCCGAGTGGGCCCTGTGGTAAAACACATAATTTGTCAGGTTCTGGACCTTCCTCTGCCATATAATCTATTATTAGGGAGACCTTGGATACATGCCATGCAAGCTGTTCCATCTACCTACCATCAATGTATCAAGTTCCCACATAATGGTGCAGAGATCACAATCCTAGGCGATGCAAATCCCTTTGCATTTTGCCATAATATCAGCCATCAACCAGAAATTACTGTTCCTAATAATAGGGAAGCCATTTCCTCCACATCATATGTAAATCCCGCCTCTCTTGCTAGTTCAAACACCCCTATACCCAAGCAAGAAAAGCTTAAGATGAAAATCGCAGAGGAAGGTCCTGGAGAATACAACTTGAGTCAGCTCTTTTGTGTGGGACAAATGCCCACTTCTCCTAGAACACATGGTAAACCACAGCAGTTGCTCCAGCAACCACTAATCACGCCTCCATGTGCCTTAACGCCTTTCATTCTTGGAAAGAGTCAAGAGGAAGAAACACAAGATGAGGACCTAGCGGACTGGATCTATAAAGATCCCATCACCACTGACAAACCGCAAGTTACACTTCCTACGGAACAATATGGCAAAGGCCTCCTCATTATGCAAAGAATGGGATATGATGGTCAGAGTGCTTTGGGATACTGCAAACAAGGATGACACGAACCTCTACTACCAGAATTCAAGCCCAAAGGTAATACAGGCCTTGGCTTTGAAAAAGAGATCCTTCCTAAACTCAGATTCAAAGGAAAACCCAGCAAACCATTTTGCCCACCTACTGCAAAGAGGATACCTTTCATAATCAAAGCACCATCAAGAACTATCCCCACTGCCCCCTCAAGGCTCAAAACTCCACCATCACCAATGTCACTCATCCCATCAAACGAACCAGTAATCCTATCAGCAACACCATTTGTAGCAGCAACTATATTGGAACCCGCAGCAGCATCTATGGCACCAGTAGTTCCAGCAGAAGCCACTGAGTCACCATTACCAATACTTCCAGTGACAAATCCATTAAACCCCATCACAATTCCTGCAGCACCGATCACTACAAGGATACATAAACCAATCACACCTGCCGTGTTTAACTCCAAAGACATCCCAGTATGGTATAGCAATCGGATGCTGGAAAGTGATTCAGAGACCGACTCACATGAGTGGGAATTCGATTCAGTGCAACTTAACACTTCAGATGAGGAAGACACATCACCACCTCCGCCACGCAAAGACATTCCTGTTTACGGAGAAGCACAGATAAAGACCACTTGGGTACCTGAGCTGGAAACATCTTCCACAGACCCTACGTCTCATCCTACGCCTGATTCTGACAGGGAGAGTACCATCAACGACCTTCACCACACTGTCTTAACCCTCACTGATACATCTCCCGCACTTAACTTAATCAATGAAGTAATGCCCATTATCCACCCTGAACTCATCGAATGGAACCAACCAAATCCCCCATGTCTTGACCTCTTCCAAAATGATGAGGCTATCATTGACTTTTTGGAATTAAGGGATAATCTACCAAGCGGGGATCACAAAGCTGGATTCGCCATTGAACTTAATAGCGCAGCATACTTCGGGGCGGATGCCAAACCCTTCAGCTGCAAAAATATAACATTAAAACATGGATCTTCTAGTGAAAACCACACTGTGGCACTATTTGATCCAACAAAAGTAAAAAGAAAGAGCGTATCCAATGGTGAAAACCTCTCTGAGGCGCCTGAGGATGAAGGGTTTGACATCCTCCCTGCTAGTACACAACAGGAACGATCAACGATTCTTATCGAGGAAACCAAAGAATACAATGTGGGGACTCCTGAAAATCCTCATATCATACATCTGGCATCTCTTCTCACTCCAGAGGAACAGCCTCAATTTATAGAGTTCTTCCAACAGCGTCAGATCAACTTTGCATGGTCATATGCAGACATGCCTGGGCTTGATCCTGATTTAGTCATGCATCATCTCACAGTAGCAAAAGGAGCCAAACCTGTCAAGCAGAAGCTTCGTAAGATGCATCCTCAGATTGCCGTGCTAGTCAAAACAGAACTCAAGAAACTCCTGGATGTTGGTTTCATTAGACCAATTGATTATGCAGAATGGATCTCCAACATTGTACCAGTTGGCAAACCAAAAGGGGGCATCCGCATTTGTACAGATTTCAGAGATCTGAATAAGGCATGTCCTAAGGATGACTTCCCTCTACCAAATATTGACATCATAGTAGATTTGACAGCAGGACATGCCATGCTTTCACTCATGGATGGCTTTTCGGGATACAATCAAATAAAGATCGCACCAGAGGACCAACATAAGACAGCCTTCACATGTCCATGGGGCACATACTGCTGGAATGTAATGCCTTTTGGTCTAAAGAATGCAGGAGCGACCTATCAAAGAGCAATGACCACCATCTTCCATGACATGATGCATACTATAATGGAAGATTATGTGGATGATTTACTAGCAAAATCACTTACTAGAGAAGGACATCTTCACATCTTAGATAAAATCTTTGATAGACTGGAACAGTACCATGTTCGACTCAACCCAAAGAAATGTGTCTTCGGAGTGACCTCCGGGAAGCTTCTAGGATACATTGTCTCAAGCAAAGGTATTGAGGTCGATCCAGCAAAGGTTAAGGCAATAATGGACATGCCACCTCCAAAGAATATCAGTCAGCTAAGAACACTACAAGGACGGCTTCAATCTATCCGCAGATTCATTGCACAATTGGCTGATAAGTGTCACCCATTCACACACCTGCTACACAAGAACATCCGCTTTCAGTGGGATGACAGATGCTAGCAAGCATTTCAGGCGCTTAAAGACTATCTCATGAATCCACCATTGCTGATGCCACCAGATCCAAGTAGACCATTATTGCTTTATATCTCAGCAACAAGTACAGCATTGGGTGTACTACTGGCACAACATAATGCAGAAGGAAAAGAGTGTGCTATTTACTACATCTCTCGCACACTTGTGGGCTATGAACTCAATTACACACCTATTGAGCGAGCTTGCCTAGCAGTAATCTTGGCAGCCACTAAACTGAGGCACTATCTGTTAACACACAAGGTGCAACTCATTGCAAAGATTGATCCACTCAAGTATTTACTTAACAAAGCAGCATTGACAGGTCGCTTAGCTAAATGGGTAATGATTCTAAGTGAATTCGACATCGAGTATGTGGACCGTAAAGCTATCAAAGGTCAGGTCATTGCAGATCAATTGGTCGATGCACCACTCATAGGCGATCATCCTCTCATTTCAAATTTTCCAGATGAAGAGATATTCATGATCACAGAAGCACAACCATGGAAACTATATTTTGATGGTTCATACACTAGGCACGGCTCGGGGGCAGGCATTCTGTTTATCACACCTCAAGGTGAAAGCATCCCGAAGTCTTACAGGCTCACATTTCCATGCACAAACAACATAGCAGAGTATGAGGCCTTGATCACAGGACTCAGATTAGCCATACAATGGAAATTAAAAGAACTGCAAGTATATGGCGATTCCCAACTAGTCATTCGACAAGCAACAGATGAGTATCAGACCAAAGATGATAAACTCATGCCATACAAGCAAATGGTGGACAATCTAAAGACATCATTTACTACTATCACTTTTGAGCAGATACCAAGAGATCAGAATCGAGCTGCTGACGCTATGGCTACCATCGCATCTCTACTAGATCTTCCACAGAATTCAACACGCTACGAGTTCTTGGTAGAACAACTTTGGATCCCGGCTTATGATATCCCCGAATCTGAAATGATATGTTGCCTTGTTGGTTCTGAATCCCCATGGTACGGTGAGTTCTACACCTATCTCCGCGATCACACCCTTCCTCCCAACCAATCAAATAACCAACGTAAAACCTTCATTCGCCAAACTGCTTGATATACCATTATTGCCGAAACCCTATACCGACGCAGTCTTGATGGTACTCTCCTTCGATGTCTAGAACAAGGTGAGATAACAAAGGCTTTGGAAGAGGTACATGAAGGAATTTGCGGGACTCATTCAAGTGGTCCATCACTAGCCAAGAAGATCATGCGAGCTGGATACTATTGGCCATCTATGGAAAAGGATTCCTACTACTTTGTCAGGAAATGCAAGAAATGTCAAGTTCACGGCGACCTGATACATGCACCGGCCCAGGAACTGCAACCAATCACGACACCATGGCCTTTCTGTCAATGGGGTCTTGATCTTGTGGGTAAAATCCATCCATCTTCATCCAATGGCCATAAATTCATTATTACCGCCACCGAATATTTCACCAAGTGGATCGAAGCTCTTCCACTTACCCAAGTCACCGGCAAGCAGATCGCCTCATTCATCCTCAATTACATCATCTGTCGGTATGGTGTGCCCATGTCCATTGTCACAGATAACGGTCTTTCTTTCAAAAATCAGGATGTCCGTGAGCTTTGTGAGAAATTTCATATCCAACACCGCTTTTCCACTCCCTATTACCCACAAGGCAATGGTCAGGCCGAAGCATCCAATAAAAACATATTGAGGATCCTAAAGAAGACAGTCAATGATGCCGGTCGTGATTGGCATGTTCAATTGAATCCAGCGCTATGGGCATATCGAACTAGCATTCGAACCCCTACAGGTGCAACTCCTTATTCATTGGTCTATGGTGCAGAAGCTATCTTGCCTATTGAGGTCGAGATACCATCATTAAGGGTTTCCTTGCACAATCTCATCGATGATGAAGCATACAGAGTATCTCGTCTTCAGGACTTAGAGTTACTAGATGAGAAGCGACAAGCTGCATACAATCACCTCAAAGCCTATCAGCAGCGCATGAGTAGAAGCTACAATCACCGAGTTAGATCTCGTACATTTGAGGTAGGTGATCTTGTTCTTCGAGAGAATCCTCGCAACCAACCAAACAGAGAACATCAAGGCAAGTTTGAATCAAATTGGCTCGGCCCATATGTTGTCACTGCTGTATTCGGGTCCGGGGCATATCAGTTGGCTACATCAGACGGAGAACCACTCGCAGACCCAATCAATAGCATGCACCTCAAACGGTTTTATACCTAAGGTGTACAGAGCATCAGGCTCCCCTACATATCAGAAAAATACCAAAAACATTCAGAAAATTCCTGAAGAAAATACAAAAACATTCAAAAAAAGTAAAGAAAAATCATGCATCCAAACGGTGAACAACCACTCCGGTGGCACCTTGGGTAAGAACGATGGTGAAAACCTGGCAAACAGGCGCCACTCGTAAAGGCTATGGCTCCATTATCTTTCAGACTTGTGGCGATCACATCTACTTCATACATACATCCATCCATCCATCAACCATGGCTTGTTATTCCTCTACAATTATGATAGTACTCCATACATCTTGCATCCCGCTTTTTCATAGTCATGTCTAAAACTGGGGGCAATGCCTTTAACCTATTGATGGAAGTGGATTCTACATTGTCTTATGATTCATTAAGTTCTTCATTCAAACAATCATCAAAAATCCAAAAACATTCAAAAATATCTCGCAAAAATACCAAAAACATTCAAAACAATTCAAAATCCAAAAACATTGACAAAACCATTGAAAAATCACACAAAAACATGGCAACACATTGTACATATTCATCCATGCAGATACCAAAACAAGCATTGACAAATACTCACAAAAATGACCACTTATCACTCGACCAAAACAATCAACATCAACAATCAAACTGTCTTTTCAACAAGGATGCATCCTTCCTTACCAAAACAAAGACAAGATGATATTTTCTTTGACAAGAAAATTCTGTTAGGCTGTCAAATACTTGGTTGATTTGTGAGTAATTCATTTGTTTATCTGTATCGGGATCTTTCAACATTGTTTTGTATCGTTTGCGCATTATTTCCGATGAAGTTCTGGGACATGTACTAATGGTGTCTACGTGGGAAGTTCACCAAGCTACGTGATCTTATGCAAAATGCAGTCATAGATCACTACGGCTTGCTGACTACAGCGTATACCTCGACCATATGAGCATGAACCATTACCAAGGATCCATATTCTTTATTCTTTATGTATATATTGTTTGTTTGCAGGTACAATTCTCTTTCTTTGGTTCCTCCTACCTCATCCAAACTGGATAAAGGTTTTATCTCTTATTACGGTATGCACTTGTCTCAGGATATGATCAGCCTAAGATCAAGGAGGACGATCCAAGTCATGCATGAACAGTGATAATCCTTGTCTGTTCCGCAAGCAATACTCAGGTCAACTTGATCCATTATATTAAGTTGCTTGTATTAACTTGCTATATAAAAATCCATGTAAGAAATACTCTGGTCATCTTGAATCTTTATGTCAAGTTGCTTGTATTTTCTTACAACATTTTAAAGCTCAATGATGAAAATAGAGCACTATGGATCGTCATTTCACCTCATCTGTTTATATCTTGCATTCCGTTGCATATCACCCATCCATTCATTCATATGTAGGCTTTTACATGTAAAAATGATTAATAAAAGCTGGTCTTGGATACAATCACGACCGAGTACTCTGATACATCATCAATGCATTATGCAAAGTCTTAAAACAACCTTGCATAATCATATCATCCTTGCATATAGGTGCATCTTGCATTGCGACCATTCATGTCATTTTAAACTTAAACATTGCATATAGTTCATTGTTGCCATTAGTTTTCATTAAACAAAATCATTTTCATCATTGCACCAATCATAAATAAATTAGATTCATTCATGGGATCAAATTGTCTTTGATTGTTTTAAATCATTTACTAAACATTTCATCCAGTGTAAATTATCCATTATCATCTTATCAACTTATTATTACACACATCCATTTATCCATTTTAGATACACAGTGCATTCATTCATTCATTAATAAGCATCTTATTATGTTCATTTTAGAATTCATTCACATTGCATTTATTATCATTACATTAAGGTGCAGTTATTATCCCCATTAGTTATCATATCATCCCATTTGCACTTACCAACATATTTAAAACGCATTTAGAAACATTCATTTAGACATTATCATATAAACATTTGTACTTTACATTTGTTTATTCATCTACATTCATTTTAATATCATCATATAAACACTTGTACCTTACATTTGTTTATTCATCTACATTTATTTTAATATCATCATATAAACACTTGTACCTTACATTTGTTTATTCATCTACATTCATTTTAAATATCATCATATAAACACTTGTACTTTACATTTGTTTATCCATCTGCATTCATTTAGGCATTATCATATAAACACTTGTCCTTTACATTTGTTTATTCATCTACATTCATTTTAAATATCATCATATAAACACTTGTACTTTACATTTGTTTATCCATCTGCATTCATTTAGGCATTATCATATAAACACTTGTCCTTTACATTTGTTTATTCATCTGCATTTATCATATAAACATTTGCACTTAAACATTTTGTTTATCCATATTACATTCATCTAAAAACACACATCTAGCTGCATATTTATACATCAAATCATTGCATTAACATTGTCACATAAATCATCTCATCATTACATTGCAATAGGAAACATCAAAAATCCTGTTCACACATCAAAGCATAAGCATATCTCATCATGGCATTCCATACATAAAGCATTACATCACAAATCAAACAAATCATACACATATAAACCTGCATTCATATGTCAGTATCTAACATCATAAAAACATGCATAAAAGAAACATCTCATCAAATGCATACATGTACACATATACATCTAAGCAATAACTCATCATCATGCATAAACATCCATACATCATCACATGCATATCATCACAAAATGGGATCTCCTCATATATATCATCTCATATATCAGAGTACAATGAAGTCTACAAAATCGGCTACCAAAAAGCCATCCAAGATACAGTCCAAACATAGACAATGATACAACACATGTATGCAAAAATGCTCTCTCAGATGCCGCTCTGGCCAGATGCTGTACCTGCCCCACTTGATCCATCTCTCCATGGAGGCCTCATCGAACCCCCACTCCCTCCTGCATCTCCTGATCTATCCCGTCGCAAAGGACCCATCACTCCCCCACTGCTCTGCATCCTCTGTGATCGCTCGGATCTCGTCTGCCGCATCTGGGTATAACTGAGAGCTCGCTGACTGAATGGCACAACCTGCTCATATAAACCTCGCCAGTACTCTATCTCGGCCTGCGCTCGCCCAAACTGCCTCATAGTCTCCCCTGATGGACCCTGTGCTCCTGCTCGGACTCTCTCCTGCAGCTCCGCCAAACTCTCCACCACCGTATCTCTCTCCCGCAGCACCACTGTCAGCTCTGACTCACGTGCAAATAGCTGCACATCTCTAGCTACTACCTCCGCCTCTAATCTCTCTACCCGGGCCTGCAAATAACCTATCATGTGCTCCCGCAGATCTCCAGTCGCTCCCTCCCCTATATCCATGGCTGCTGCACCTGTATCACCCCCTCCACTAGGTCCCTCCTCTGCACCACACTCCCCTGCACCACCCTCTCCTGCACCTGTATCCATCGGGATCTCTCTCTCCATCCCCCTCCCACTCAGCTGCACTCCTCCCTGCATCAACGGTCCCTGTGATATCTGCAGAGGTAGTCCCCCTCTCCCTCTCCACTGTCTCGGCATCCCCACCACCACCACCTCCTCCTCCACCACCACCTCCTCCTCGACCTCCTCCTCTCCGTCCTCGTCCCCTCTCATCCTCAAACGCTGGGATCGGCTCCGCTGGATCTGATATCCGTCGGATCGGGTGCGCCGCCCGATACTGGGTATACTCTGCTGTAACCCCTGCATCAACGACCCTCGGTCGTAGATCCCATGGCCTCGCCTGCAGTGTACGGAACTTTGCCAGTGCCTGATCATACGGTAGCACTGGACCCCATGCATACCGCTCTCGAATCACTCGAGCATACTCTCCCGATCCGCTCGGCAGACCCTGCTGCCGTCCAAACTGCCTCATAACCCGTCCTGGCACCTGTCTCTCTACGTGATAAGAGGTCCTCCCAATGAGGAATCGGGTCATGAAGACATAAGGTAGTGCCTCCGCGTCATCCTCCCATGGCTCACACTCCAAGTATGGCCGCCAGATCACTGCATCTAGGTCATCTAATGCTCGCCTCCACCACTCTAGCTTCCCCAAGTGGGGCTGGCTCATCATACCGCTATACATGAACATATAGGGCTGGTCTACGGCTCGGAATCTCAGACTCACTGGTCGAGTCACTGGTAAGTGCTCCCATGCCCACACATGCAGCAGCGTCATGCCTACTGCAAGAGACCCCCGCTCTCTGTACACCACCTCATGCAACTCCTGGTACATGTGCGCTAGCACGCACGGCCCCCAGGCATATCGGGTCCCCTCTGTCACCATCATCTCAATCACCTGTCCCCATCCGACCGCCAATCCATGTGACCGCCTGTCTGGACACAGAAGTCCTCCCACGATCCCTGACAAAACTGCTGGAAGGGGCTCATATAGTGCCGCTATATCCTCCCAGGCAATCGACCCATCATCAATGAATACGTCCTCATCAAAAATCCTCTGGCAAGACACTGTCCCCCAGGATCGATCATACGTCACCAGCCGCCCTCGAATCGGAATCCGCAGAATGCGCCACACGTCCTCCAAAGTCACCGTCATCTCGCCCTGAGCCAGATGGAACGTACATGTCTCACTGTGCCATCGCTCTGCTAACGCTGTAATCAGGCCGTGATTCATCCGAATCACGGGCATATGCATCACCTCATAGAGCCCAGTAGCCGCAATACAATCAATCTCAATCTGAGTCAAACGATCTCGCAACCCCTGTGTCGCGGGGTGGCGCTCGCGTAACTGCAACACGCGTAAGTCCTCCTGCACATAACATTCATCAAACCACCATCAGTTGTTTTGTTATCAAACTTTCTTAAGTTTAAACCTAGACTATCATCAGATACTTTGATCAAGTATCTTCGAGTCTCAACAGGTAAGCAATCATGGCCGCCTAGACTTCAACAGGCATTTCTCCTAACAAATGACCTAAGTCTCATCGGGCTGCTATGGTTCAAAACAACTCCCACTTCACCTCGTCATCCATCCATCGCTAGGCATCAGGAGATTTGTTTTGTCCGAAACTAGGGCATTTTGTATCCTAAAGCAAAAGCGCTATTTAATATACAATAGCGCTCATTCTGAACAATAGCGCTACCAAAACAAAAGCGCTAAAACAGCTACACAATGGCGCTATTCAGGTCAATAGCGCTCAATTAACTACACCATAGCGCTAATTGAACAAAAGCGCTAAAACCACTCTACAATAGCGCTATTACACATCAATAGCGCTCCATTGACCCTACAGTAGCGCTAATTTATCAAAAGCGCTCAAACTTGCCTACCAAAGCGCTAAATCCATTCAAAAGCGCTACAACTAGCCTACAAAAGCGCTATTGCGGCACAATAGCGCTAATTTATGGAGCAAAAGCGCTAAAAACATAGTTCCAGCGCTCTTGCTCCGACTTGACTTGGACTTAGCTAAAAACATACCAAAAATGCATAAAAAGTGGGTTTTCGAATTTGCGTACCACTGGTCCATAGTCGGCTGGGCGCTGGTACCGGCGGACTCGCTCAAATCTGTGCTCGGTGATCGGAAATGGCATCGTCGCTCCTCGTTGCTCCTCCAAATGTCACTGTCAGAGCTCTAGTTTTCAACTGGTCGCGGTCACAAATAATCCTATTTTACCCCCTTTCACCCCATTTATACCCCCCGCCGTCACCGTAACTTTGTCCCGCTCATCGCCGTGGTCCCCGTGAACTTCCCGAGCCCCCCATTTCTCCATGTTTCTCCCGATTTCTTCTATTTTTCACCAGTATACCTCACTTCTTCCCTTCTATCACCCTGCCAATTTTTCATTCTTTTTCGAGAGATCGCCCCATTTTTCAAAATTTTTCGGCCCATCTCTCGAGGGGGCATACCACCCATTAAATTTATATTTTATGGGGCATTTCTTCACACCAGTTTTTCTTTCTTTGAAACGATGCGATAAACTGCACCGTCTCAAAGAGGGGCAAATGTAGTCACACAAATCTGTCCATTTTAATTAAATGAATATTTCGTATTTATTTGATTAAAAATCCACTAGCCATCAATTAATTAAATTAATATTTAATTAATTCATCCCCAAACATTCTTCTATTAATTAAATAAATTATTCAATTTATTTTAATTAATTCATTAAATCCAATTCAAATCAATTAAATAAATAAAATCAATTTATTTAATTAAATCTCCCTTTTCCTCTTTTAAATAAATTAACATTTATTTAAATCATTTTTAAAACCCCCCCACTTGCATTTTCCTACAAATGCAACTTGCACATATTTATTGAAATAAATGAATTTTTATTTCAATAAAATCCTATTTTCCCTCACCTACAAAATCCACTTGTATGCCTAAACCCCTTCTAGATTCTTCTAAACCCTTCCTAATTAGCCTAATCCATCCCCTAAATATTGTCACATTCCTAAGCAAATTGGAGTCACTTCTCAAATGGCCCAAAGTCTTGGATAACCATTGAAGGTTTTCAACCTTCAACCACCAAAAACCCCAAAGTCTTTGAAAACCATTAAAGGCTTCCAACTTTCAACCACTTAATCCCCAAAGTCTCCAATAACCATTAATGGTTAATTCAACTCTCCCACATGGTTAAAACATTTGTTTTGACTCAACCTCTACCCAACCCAAGGGTCTCATCAGGTCATTAATGCTTTGACCATGATTATCTCTTAATCATTTGCACAAAGGTTTATCCTTGGATTAATTCCTAATCCAGTGGGTAATCCTAATTTAGGCTTGACCCTTAGCCTTTAGATAACCATGAAGTCTTCTCAGGCATTCAATGCCTCCAACCCCTTTCTTTCAACCCAATCCTGTGTTGACACTTGTCACTATTTTATTGGTGCCAATTATGCACATGGATCCCCAACTTTCAAGCTTGACCCTTGATTAAACCTTTCAATCCTGGCCATCCATTGCTCCATTTTTCCTATAAATAGAGCCCATTCCTTCATAATCCAGATCCTGAAAACTTGTATACATTTAGACTATAGACATTTTAGAGAGCATTTTAGCATAAACAATCTAAATCTTGTCTTTTTGGTAAAATACTTCATTTTAGCATTAAAATAGCTTTTTATTTCACATTTAGAGCTATTCCATAAATCTCAATCCTCCATAAGCATCCATAGTGCAAAAAGCTGCTGAGAGCTACACTATTTTGGAACTTGGAGAGGAGAGGAACAAGGGAGAAGAAGCTAGGAGTATGTTAGGAGGTATTTGGAGATGCCTCATCATGTTTGCTTTGATAGTTAAATATGCTTGCATGCTTATAGTCTCTCTCTTGGTATGCCTTTTTAGATTAGTTTTCGATTGATTAACGCTAACTTTTTGTGTGTTTTGTGTTGTTTGATCTTAAACTAACATTGTGCCATTTAGGAGGGCATCATTTGGTGAACCCGACGTGAATCCAAACACCAAAAAGATCATTTTTTTTTTTTAACCAATAACATGTTTGAATGTTGAAAATGTCACACAGGTTGCGATTTTGACACTGTTTTGGTGCGTTTGGCATTATTTTGGCGCTATTCCCCCTGTTTCAGTGCTTTTCCCTTCTCTGTCTTTCCCTTTCTTTTAATACGTTTGTGTTAAATAGTGCCTCTGTTCAAACGCAGACTAGCGCTATTGTAACAAAACGTTGTACAAATCACCTTGTAACCAAAAAAAAAAAAAAAAATTTAGGCTTGTAGAAGCCCACCAAATAGGCAGATTTTACTAACTATTTTTCTCTTTTGTGCAGATTTAAATTAGATTAAAGAGTAGATTTATATTTTTTACTAACTTGTTTTTGAAGTTGGTTTTAAAAATGAATTCACTTTTTATTTTGGTTTAAAATTAACTTCACATTTCAAATTTGGGCTTTTGAAAAAGAATCACACATTTGTTTGGGGCTCTTAAAAAGAATTTCATTGTTCAAAGGTAAAAAGAACCACAAACTTATACAAAAACAACTTTATTTTTTTTTTGCAAGTTAGGAAACAAACTTCGTTTTGGTGCTTAAAATCAACAAGGCAAATTTTATTTCTTGCATCAAGATAAAACTCACAATCCACACTTCCATTTTTGGTGCAAATAAATTCACAATCAACTTGTCTCATTTTTAAAGCAATCTTACTTCATGCAAACGTGTTTTTCATTAAGTTGACCAGGATTTTCAAATTCTAGTTTACTCAAACAATTGCCTTTGAAAATTAAAAAGAACATCATGATTGTTGGAGCAACATCTCCAAATAGTTAGATCACATTGCAATGATAGATTAAAAAGAACAAGTGTTTTTCGTGCTTGGCACACTTGTGCAAAGAGTTGGTCGAGTGGTCCTACTTCTAACACACACTATCCTCTCCCTTGGCTTTCGTGGTCCTAGGTGCAAGAGAAAAGTGTTAGTAACACTCACATTTTATCTTTTTAAGAGAGGTCTGCCCATTAAATTTATATTTTATGGGGCATTTCTTCACACCAGTTTTTCTTTCTTTGAAACGATGCGATAAACTGCACCGTCTCAAAGAGGGGCAAATGTAGTCACACAAATCTGTCCATTTTAATTAAATGAATATTTCGTATTTATTTGATTAAAAATCCACTATCCATCAATTAATTAAATTAATATTTAATTAATTCATCCCCAAACATTCTTCTATTAATTAAATAAATTATTCAATTTATTTTAATTAATTCATTAAATCCAATTCAAATCAATTAAATAAATAAAATCAATTTATTTAATTAAATCCCCCTTTTCCTCTTTTAAATAAATTAACATTTATTTAAATCATTTTTAAAACCCCCCCACTTGCATTTTCCTACAAATGCAACTTGCACATATTTATTGAAATAAATGAATTTTTATTTCAATAAAATCCTATTTTCCCTCACCTACAAAATCCACTTGTATGCCTAAACCCCTTCTAGATTCTTCTAAACCCTTCCTAATTAGCCTAATCCATCCCCTAAATATTGTCACATTCCTAAGCAAATTGGAGTCACTTCTCAAATGGCCCAAAGTCTTGGATAACCATTGAAGGTTTTCAACCTTCAACCACCAAAAACCCCAAAGTCTTTGAAAACCATTAAAGGCTTCCAACTTTCAACCACTTAATCCCCAAAGTCTCCAATAACCATTAATGGTTAATTCAACTCTCCCACATGGTTAAAACATTTGTTTTGACTCAACCTCTACCCAACCCAAGGGTCTCATCAGGTCATTAATGCTTTGACCATGATTATCTCTTAATCATTTGCACAAAGGTTTATCCTTGGATTAATTCCTAATCCAGTGGGTAATCCTAATTTAGGCTTGACCCTTAGCCTTAGATAACCATGAAGTCTTCTCAGGCATTCAATGCCTCCAACCCCTTTCTTTCAACCCAATCCTGTGTTGACACTTGTCACTATTTTATTGGTGCCAATTGTGCACATGGATCCCCAACTTTCAAGCTTGACCCTTGATTAAACCTTTCAATCCTGGCCATCCATTGCTCCATTTTTCCTATAAATAGAGCCCATTCCTTCATAATCCAGATCCTGAAAACTTGTATACATTTAGACTATAGACATTTTAGAGAGCATTTTAGCATAAACAATCTAAATCTTGTCTTTTTGGTAAAATACTTCATTTTAGCATTAAAATAGCTTTTTATTTCACATTTAGAGCTATTCCATAAATCTCAATCCTCCATAAGCATCCATAGTGCAAAAAGCTGCTGAGAGCTACACTATTTTGGAACTTGGAGAGGAGAGGAACAAGGGAGAAGAAGCTAGGAGTATGTTAGGAGGTATTTGGAGATGCCTCATCATGTTTGCTTTGATAGTTAAATATGCTTGCATGCTTATAGTCTCTCTCTTGGTATGCCTTTTTAGATTAGTTTTCGATTGATTAACGCTAACTTTTTGTGTGTTTTGTGTTGTTTGATCTTAAACTAACATTGTGCCATTTAGGAGGGCATCAAATATTATATGTAACTTTTAATTTTACTTTCAAAAACTCAACATTTTGATCAATTTATCTAAAATTTAACTTAAGAGTTCTTGTTCTTATTGTATTAAATGACTGATTAATATTATGTATTATTAAATATTAATATTGTATGCTATAATGGCTATTTAATTATTATTATTATAGTGACACTTTCCAAGTGTAATATTTGTTCTTACTAAATTTATCAATGCTTGTTAGGTAAGAAGTAATAATATTATAATGTAATAAATGTGTAGAAAACAAAGATCTCACATTATCCTTTAAGACTTACAAGTAAGTGATTCTTTTTTGTTTTGGTTTTAAATATAAGTGTATAGGTGAAATTAGAGTTTTTTTAAAAATTTTATTTAATCTTGTGTATAGTTATTTTAAGGTGTCTTATTGTGATAATATATTGATAAATGATATAATTTTCTATGAAATTTAATTCACTTTTTTTTTTTGATATTTTGTTTTATTTCAAATCTAAATCTTAAAATTCCAAATTCATATTTCATATAAAATTCTTCAATCATTTATGTTAATCATTACGAAGTGATCTAATACATTTTTAATACACTATATTGTCATGTCATGATTTATAATAAAATCCAATCATTGCATTTAATTTATATTAACCAATAATAATCATGCTCAATAGGTAATTGTTAGAGAACAATTAAGTTCTAAAGACTATCAAAAGAATGCAAAATGTAGAATCATCATTCTAAAGACTATGAAAAGAATGAAAAATGTAGAATCATCATGTAGGACATCTACATGGTTGCAAATGTTGTCTTTAATATTTCTCAATGGTTTGACCTAGTAGAAAATCATTGTCTCTAGACACTACCTTAACATATGCATGTATCTATAAGACAATGGTGAGACACTTTTCATCATTACATTCTATTAGTCCATTCCCACAAAACATAAATCATTTTTTTACATTAGATGAAGTTCATGATAATTCAGATTAAAATCATGGAGCGTGAGATCTATCAAATCATTATTTTTATCAAAAAGAGTTTGAAACATTCATCAAAATAAGACAACTAATATTTTGATAATGAACAATAGTCTAATCAATACCTACATCATCTATCCATCATGGATTATAGAATTATATACACCTATCACTTTATTTAATTCTAATATGTATGCATCAATTTCAATTATGTATCCTAGCTTAATCATTAGATAATTATTTTTATTTATTTATTTAATCTATATTTATGTGAAATATCTTCTCACACATTACACAACTCATTATATCTAACCACCTTTAATAAACCTAATATAAAATATAAATTATACTTATCAAAATAGTGTAGTTCATATCTTTGTCTCTCTATCCATCTGTCATAGTGCTACATCTTTCTCTCCCTCTCTTCCAATATGCTATCTCTTTATCTCCATATCTCTTTATCTCTTTCTTTCTATTTGTCAATCTTCTTATCTCTATCTCTCTATGTTTATCTCTCCCTCTTCCTCGCCATCTATCTATTTCTCTACATCTCCTTCTCTCCCTCTATATTCATCTCTAATTTTATCTACCCTAAAATATTCACACTAATGGTAGACACTTGATGCATTGTATCTCTTGTTTTTAGTTGTCAAAGAAGAGGCTTCATGTTTTTTTAAGGTTGAATAATTAATTTTACTAAAGTATATATATGAATGTTATTTATTTTAAATAAGGATAATGCTAATTCTTCCCATCCTAATAACATCTCTATTTACCTAGTTGATGATCCCAATGATGAAGAAGAAGGTTTGACTAGAGTTTCCATAGATCAACTTTCAAAATTGGATAATCAATTTGACAACTTTTAACAATGGATGACCCAAGATTACCCTAATAGTGAATCTCTTACATTAATTGAAGGCCTAAAGCGCATGATTCAAAGTGATAAGAATGGAATTGATATATTCTGTGGCATTGCTCATGTTGTTGATTCTAATTTTATACCTATAAAGAGTTGTGCTAAGAACTTAGGTTATTCACAACCTTCTACACAAATCAATCATTCTATTCCTTTGACCACTCCAATGGATAGCATTCCTACTTTCGCTTCAAACATTATGACTACATCAACTCACAATGTTACACCTATAGCTATTAGTCATGGGGAAACCCCTCTTCTTCAAGCAATCCTTCATTCTTCCATATTCCTTCAATAAGTATTCATCTTTTCTCTCACCCAATAAATGTGATGCAAGGGGAAAATCCATTCAATCATTGTATTCCTCCTTTTAGTGTCCCATTTCCTACTCAATCCTCACCTATGCGTACTTAGCATAGTGTTCCACCACCTTATTCTCAACAAATCCCTTCTTTTAACAACATCACATCACCTTCTCAATCAAACATGTCTAACATCAATTCTTCAACCAAAGAAACCATTAATAACATTGCTAAAATTGTGTCATCATTACAACAACAAATTGCTTCTATGAGTCAATTCAAGTTTAGTGTGCCCACATTTGATGTTGTGAGACCACTTTCTGTTGACAGTGTTAGAGTTGTCCCTCATTTGGAACTCTATAATGGAAAAGGTGATCCTTTAACACATGTCAAGGCATTTCAAACTTTGTGTACTAACTTTTCTTATGCTCAAAGATTGCTTGCCAAGTTGTCTACTCGAAAATTGAGAGATAAGGCTTTACAATGGTATTTCTCTTTGCCTTCTTATTCTATTACTTCTTCCCAACAATTAGCAAATGTTTTATTCAACAATTTCAAAACAACATAGGTCGTAAAATCACTTTGACTGATTTAATGCATTGTAAACAAAGTGTTAAAGAAAAAGTGACTAATTTTATTGGTAGATATAATAATTTATGTTCTCATTTTTTTTCCAATGCCTGATAATTATATTCAAAGAATTTTAGTTTATAATTTGCGAAAGGATATTAGAGAGAAACTTCTCATTTCTAATTTTACTTCCTTTTTGTAGTTGTGTATAACACTTCACCATTATCAACTAACTATGAGTCAACTAGAACAATCCACTCCTATGGCTCTGAGTGATAAGAGTGAAAATTCTCAACAAACATTTTTGAAGTTCAAACCAAGCACATGATTCATCGAATTCAATGACAACATCAACAACAACAATGTGAATGCTACAATAGGTGGGCCTCCTATTTCTAATTTTTTTAAAAGAGAATGACAATTTACTCCTTTGAATGAATATTTGCATAGCATTATGTCTCAGTTGTTACAAAGAAATATTATCAAACTTCCTCCAATAAAACCAGTTGACCCTTTTAAGGCAACCTCACCTTACTTTGATAATAATTCTTTTTTGTCAATTTAATTGTCAACCTGGTCATGATATTGAGAAATTTTTTGCATTAAAAAGTAAGATTCAAGATTTTATTGATAATAATACTATATCTGTGTCAGGTGTGAATTATAAAAGAAACAAATCAGTAGCTCCTAATCAAAATCTTAAGATATTTACTAATCCCTTACCTTCTCATACCTCTAACATGATTGAGACTGAACATACTTCTTTCTCTCCTTCTAATGTGACTATCACGGTTCAAATTTTGGTGAATATGGTAGAGAAACAAGGGAAACCTAAAGATCTATGTATCACATTTGACCATAGTGAGACCATTACAACACCTAATGGACCTCTATACATAGCTGCGAAGATTCATGAATTACCTTGTCGTGGTGTGCTTATCGATCCCTCTTGCATGGTTAATGTCATCATTGAGGAGTATCTTTTCACTTTACGTTTGCATAAACTAATCTATGATAATACTAATGTGGTAGTTAACTTATTTGATGGATTTTCTTGTCCCACCATTGGTTCTATCACACTCCCTATTGATGTTCACACTAAATCTATGTATGTCAACTTTGTTATCATCCCTTCCTCGTAGCAATCTCGTGTGAAGTTGGGCTACCCTTGGCTATCTTCCATGAAGGCTATTGCTTCTCCAATTCATAAATCTTTGAAATTTCCTCATGATGGAGAAATCATAACTATTAATCATAACTTATTTCGACCAACCGAAAGAAGCCCAAGTGTTCCTATTGATTTATTTTGGCTTAACAATTTCAATCTCTCCCACCAAGGAGCGATTCTCTTTTTCCATATTATCAAAAGTGAAAGAAAGACATGTTCTTATCCTTAAGCGAGCCTATAACTCCAAAACTTGATATTCCTATCATTCTTGAATATGAATTTCTTCCCTTGACAGATAGAATTAATCTTCCTCCTATGGAATATTCCCAACCTATTCATGTGGATTAAATTATGCCTTCTCCTAAGAAGAATAACAACATTCCTCCCATGGTTAGACCTATACCTCCTCATGATAGACCCTGTCTCCTTCCTACATCGAACATTCCTCCTTTATATGGTCCAGTTCTGCCTCCTTGCTCTTACAGAGAGAAGAGACTTGCCTCTCCTCTTGTTCAACCTAAAAGACCTCAACCCAAACCTCTAACTACCACGAATGAGAATATTACTCCTTTAATAAATATTCATCCTTCTTCTAAGTCTTTCGCTAAGACTCGACAAAATCGTTGTACGAGAGAACACCGATGAAAGCGTCATCTTGAGCTCATGAAGTTGTGCCTCAAAATATTCAATATCCCAAAACACCAATAATTCACATGATTCCCTTTTCTCCTAAGCAAAATGTTGAACCGAAATCTCTAAATAATAAGTTGCAAAAAATATTTGATGGCTTTACTTCTCTTCATGTTTGAGCTCCTCTTTCTATAAATCTTTATGAAGAAATAGGTGAAAACATTATTCATGATGGCAATATAATTCTTAATGCTTCTGATAGTGAATATGAGTATGTTGATGTTGACAAACATTTGTCTGTAGAGTTTTTAGAAGCCTTAATCTTAGCTCCTTTAATAGAACAAAGTGACTTAGCACATGAGCATAGTCCTTGTTTGGATCTTGTGATAGCTCCATCTGCTATGTTTGATATTGCTCCTCTAGCATCTTTCCCGTCTTCTTGAAATAGTGATCAGCATGATCAGGAAGTGGATGACGTGCTAGATTAGCTTTATTAGCACTATAGATTCTCTACCTCTCTCTCTCTCTTTTCTTGGTCTTTTGTGACCATTCTTCTATGTGTATCCCTTTTCTTCTATGTTCCCTAGTAATGTCTACTTGAGGACAATGCAAATCATTAAGATCTCTTTTGGTCTCTTTCATGTTTACTCAAAAGACACTTCTATTGCCTTTATTCCAAGGTAGTTTCCTTTCTTTGGGGAATCATGACTATTCTATGCACACATATATATATGATTTATATGAGTTATCATACAACATACTGACCCTGAGGAAAGCAAAACTATCTTGTGCCTTGTGTTTTGTGTTTATTATCCTTGGGTTTATTCCTTGATTGGGGGTTAAATCCTTGCAATAACATGCTCCCTTTCTTTATCTCTTGGGTGTATCCTACCTTAAAGCAATCACTCCTGATGAGGCATGTACGATCGCTTTAATGTGGGGGCATACACTACACTCATATTTTTCTTCTTGATAATTAAAGTGACTTAGTGAACTTGACTTTAGTTTGTAATTTTTGGTATCCTTGATTTTCATGACTCATACTAAGGGGAACCTTTATCTTCCCTTTTTCTTTGTCAAATGATGTCGTAATATCCTTAGTCCACTGGGGGCTTTATGTATCTTGCCTCCTTGATGTAGTGGAAAATTTTCAATCTTGTTTCTTTGTACTTTACCGGTAGTATTGGCATATGCTTATACTCCTGCTAAAATGCAGGATAAATGTAGCATCATAAAATTGCAACCTTGCAATTTTTGACCGTATTTGGGTCTTCATATTGGTGAATGAATCCCTAAGCCTAATTGGGGACCCGAGACATGTTCACATCTCCCGAAAACCTGCATTTTCTCACACCTTGCACTCCCTATTGCTACTTCCTGTAATAAGTTAGGACAAGATACAAGTGTGGTGCCCCTATCCTTGCCCTATTTTGGACATGCTCCACCTAAATCTTAGATTGAGATTTACAACTTAGAAGAAGGAAAAGTTTCCCTATGTCAGCCTATAATGAAAAAATCAATCAATTAACCCTAATTGACAAATATATAAGACACATTTACCCCTCCTATCGGCATGAGTTCAATAAGTGGAAATTGCAATCATAAGCAAAATTGCATTCAAGAATTCAAACATCCATTGAGCATCTGAAGTCTCCTTTCAAGGCTAGGTATTGCATGAACAAGTCAAGGATTCAACCATTGAAGAGAAGGTCTCTCTTGACATTCAATTCTACATATCCTTTCAAACAACTCTATCAAAATTTCAGTCGCATCCTCTCTTGAGGTGAATTCTATTTCAGTCATTTACTTTCATTTACTTGCAAGTAATTTTCATCATTTGGTTAATTCCAAAATGGGGGTTTGACCTGAAGGAAAAACTGCAATCCCAAAAACATTTCCTATCTTTCTTGTGTGTGTAGGTTGCAGGTGCAGAACCGTATTTGCATATTTGGACTTCATTTTCAGAGACGGAAGAACCCTTTTTGACGCGCGGATTTTTCCGAGGATCATGTGTACTTTCAACACGCTGCAAATAAATTTTGCTCAAATTTACAGGGAAGCTTTGTCTCAAAATTTTATTGTTAATTCCAGGTGCATAGCTTCATCCTGCATTTCTATCTCAAGTTATAATAATTTCTTTGTCCCCTTTACATTTAGTATTAAATCGTATATTTCATCCTATCCATTCTAAAAGAGGGTTTACTTTCACTTTTCAAATGCATTATCAATTCACTTAGCATTCAATCTTTTTCTATTGAGATTGGATCTAGTGAATTCTACCCCCTCTTTTAAATGTAATAGGTATGAGAGATTGAAGGGAATCTTTTGTGAACTTTTGCTCCCTTCCTTGAGGAGAGAAAATATTTCCTCTTGATTTCCCCATCACCCTTTTTCACCCATCACACTAGTGTGGATGATGTTTGGCTATTGGATCCAGTTGTTTCCTTTGATGTCTCTATGTGTAACATTTTTGTTTTTGAGTTCTAGATCCTATAAAATCCACCTAGAAGGGGTTTCGAGTCCCCTCAAAACCTATTTGACCCTTAATAAAAGAAATCCCTCTTCTCCTATTCTGAGAGAATACAAATATTTCCTTAGAAAGATATTTTTCCAAAGCTCAGTTGTAGTATTCTTCTCATGAACATTTAGAAGAACCAAGTAAAGTAGTCTTAAATCAGACCTTAGTTTTCCGATGCATTGCATCCCAAACATTTTTCCCTACGGATTGAGGCTTAGATCTAACTATCACAACCCACTAGTCTTTGTTTAAGAAGCATGTCCTCCATTTTGAGTCTCCACAACTCAGAATTGCCACCATTAAATTTGTCCATCTCTATTCTTCCAAATTTACTTGCTATCTTAGATTTGCAAAGAGGTTAAGAAAATTCTAACTCCAAAAATTCCTTCTAAAACAAATCTACACAAAAAGATGAACAAACCACCAAGGATAACAAAGTTGACCACTTTATTGAAAACTTAAATAGAAAAAAAGATGTTGAAACAACCTTCCTAATGCAAATCCACTAGTAGAGTGAATGAAAATTTCCTTGCAAACCCCTAAATAGTGTTACAAATAAAAGATTTAACACAAAGTGCTATTAAATTTTAAATTTAGACATTAACATGTATAAACATGGAGATTTACCCTAGGAAACCCCTTTTAGGAAAAATCCCACCACACCAAAGCACAGATCTCGATTGTTATATAGTAAAAAGCTATTCTAGTACAATATGCAGAGTCTATGCTATTTCTTGTGTCTTCAACTATGATATAGGAATCTAGAACAATTCCAACAATAGTATATCTCTACAACATATAAGTTATCTACCTTTGTTAATTCTATAGGTTCCCTCACCAAATAATAGTATAAAAATATGTCTTGTTTGTGTAGTTATAGGAGCAAGGGTTAGCTATAGAGGTAGGTGGTGTGTGTACTAGTGATTAATAAAGTCTCAGATAATTTGAATGACACTCTAGATACCTAAGAATAGTAAGTATGTTCTAGATGTACTAGATCGCTAGTTTCTATTTTTGTTAAAGTATATAAATATACACTCTTAAACCTAGTTTGACACTTAAAAGAAAAGTACAACTTAAAATATATCAAAATATAAAAAAATTAACAAATTTCAATTTATTAGAACATAAATGTAGATAATTATATCCCAAAGAATATTGAAAATACAAACACATACCATACTAATATTTGAAAAGGTTATAAATTAAATGAAATAAAAAATTTAATTTGATTAAAAAATTATAATCAAAATAAAATAAAATAATTAATTTTAAAAGACTTAAATTAATTTAAATTATACTTATTAAAAATAAATGCATACACAAATCTAAAAATTGGAAAAATACAGACTACACGCTGTTCAGTCTGACACTGTTAACCACACCAAAGTTTAAAAAAATCCTTAGTTATTTACTCAATAAAAAGATGTAGTGTGATAAATGACGGTACTAAAAGAACATGCAATCAATGCAAGTTTGGAAAAAGAAAAAGGCGACGCTAATCATGATTTTTCACATCAGTTAGAGAATCTATTTTACAGTGCTGCTGCCAAAGAAAAAGGCAAAGCAAAACGTGTTCAAGCGATATTCTTCTCAGAAGTTAATTGAACGCAATAATTTCAGAGCGCTTGCGCAAAGGAGAAGAATTAATATGCCAATTTAAACTTTGCACCAAGCCTGACGTAAAGTAAATAAATTTGAATAAACATAAGGAGGAATTTCATAATTATATTGAAAGTTTTTTTTAAACATAGTTTTAATTAAGATAAGTGAAATTTAAAGCTAAAATTATTGTCCAATAAAATTGGAATGATATTTTTTGGAGTGCATATTTCTTTGTTTAAATTAATTTTTTTTAAACACATCCTTAATTAAGATAGCTGAAATTAAAAGTTAAAACTGTGGTCCAATAAAATTAGAATAACATTTTTTGGAGTGCCTATTCTTTTGTTTTAAACAAAGTCTTTTTTCAAACATACTCTTGATCAAGGTAGGTGAAATTTAAAGTTAAAATTGTGGTCCCATAAAATTAGAATGACATATTTTGAACTGTGTATTCCTTTACTTTCAATGAAATTGTAATGGCTTTTTTTTTTTGAGTGCTTCTTACGATTTTTGTTCTTTTAAAGACACTCTTAATCAAGATAGATGAAATTTAAAGTTAAAACTTTGACCCAATGAAATTAAAATGACATATTTTTAGAATACATATTACAATTTTTTTGTTTTTCTGTATCTTATCAATTAAGAAGATGTTAATTAAATTGGAATAACTTCTTTTTTTGGAGGAATGCATTCTAATGTTCTTTCTTTGTTTTCCCTGTTCTGTTTATTGATAAGGAGTTGTATTAAAAAATTAAATGACTTGGGCAATGTCAATTACGATTAACGATTTAAAGTGTAGGATGTATGTAAAATTTCAAAAAACTTACTCTGCCACCAACCACCCTATCGGACAAAGAATAAAGTGTAATTTGATTCCAAGTAGTTCTTTAATTTCGTACATTCTTTGAACTTTTACTTTTATTCTTTCCCTGTTCAGCCAAACTGAGTGTATATATATATATATATATGTATATGAACTTATTTGCTGGAAGAAGCATAGTGTGGTTTGGTGTAAGTGTCTTAAATCATGGATAGCAGTGAGATTTCAAGATTAGCAGTATTGTTGTTCATAGTAGTTTTATTTACCGTCTTCATTGTACTGGATGCAATAAAAGCATTCACTAGGAAAGCACATTGGGTTCCTTCCCATTTTCTTGTGCTGAGCGCTTTAATCATCCAGCTACTTAACTTACTTAGTGGGAAGGTTGCATTGTCGAAGGATGCATTTGAAAGAGGTGACCTAAAAACGAGTGAGTTGTGGATGATCCACAGTGGGCGACTGATGTTGTGTGTGGTGATGGCATACCTGCTGCCAAGCATGGCTGCTAGGGGTTCCGAAGAGTTTTGGGGGAAGATAGCCGCTTTGGGTATTACAATCCTGGGTCAAATGACTTCTGAACTATACACTGTTGATTACTACGCACACGGCTCCTTGACTACTCTGTTGTCCGTGTGGTCGGATAAGAAGGATTCCAATGAGCTTCTCTTCGTTGGATCGGCGGTCCTATTATCTCTCTCTTTCTTCTTTCTCATCCTCCTCCTAGCCTGCGCCAACATAGCCAGCATGGGTATTCAGGTAAGTCGTCGTATTTGAAATTTCTAAAATGAAACATAAATCAAAATAAATATGATGATTCTTTTCTTGAATTCTTATTTTATCGATTTGCTTGGGGACTTTAAATACTGTTTAAAGAACGTTTTATTAGTAAAAAATTAATTTCATTTATCTTAATATAGAGCTGGATTATTATAATTCTTAAGTCATCTCTGTTCTTCAATTTTCGTATTAGAATGAGTTAGACAATGCATTTTAAGTACATTTTTACATTGTTTTAGTTGTCTTTCTATTTCTATCATTTTGGCTTTGTATACAAAACTTTACCATCATTGTGAATTGTTTATTGGTAAATATTGCAAAATAGACTCTTACACTATCTATATATTTTATTTTTTGTGCATCTACTTTTTTCAATCCTTCATCTATGATTGTTGTTCCCTGATCTCATTGTGTATATTATCCTTTTTCTCTATTATCATATATGATAACTATCCAATATTAATTATAATATAATTATATAATCATTTTTTAAATGGAATACTGAACAAATATGATATCTTACGTTAGTTTTTTAAAATATTCAAATCCTAGAATTATTCTTTTACAAAAAAATTAAAATATAGCAGATAATCTTGTAAGTTTTGATAATAAAATGTAACATAAAATTATTTTTCTTAAATTTAAAATATATATTTATCCTTTAAAATATTACTAATATTAATATACGTGTTTGTGTGTGTGTGTGTGTCTCTCTCTATATATGAATGATAAAGTAAGATAAATAAAACTCTTAGTTTAAGTTACTAAAAATGATATAAATATCTTGTAAAAATGAAATTTCTAGATTACATTTAAATTTATGTTTTCAAATTTAATTAATAGATATCTCATGTGTGTTGTAAATGTTTTGCAACTTTTTGGTAGAATTTATTTACATTTATTTTTTGAGAAATGAAAATATTTTTTATTTATTTATATTATAAATAGTTGAAATAATATATTAATTAAATTAAATTTTTTATGTTCTTAATTTTTTTTAAAATATAATATCTTTTTATACTATAAGTTTATTTATATCTTTTATTATTAAAATTCTATTAGCATTTCCTATGGATACATGTTGCATAAAATTATTCAAAAAAATCAGTTCAATAATATTATTAAAATTTTGTAGTCTTAAAAATTTGAGGTAACTTGAAATTTGATTAAAAAATATAAATAAATAAATAAATGATATTAAAAAATTTTAATTCATATAAAAAAATTAAATTGGAAAAAAATACTTTTTAATACATAGATTCATTATCAAAAATAAATTTTTTTCTATTTAATAATTATACTTTTAATAGTTGAAACAAAAGTATGCACGTTAATACCTTTTTACTATAATTACATACAAAAAGTTAAAACTTAAATTTAATTACACATTATGAATTTGAAGTAATAACCATTTACTCATTTATCTATAGGAAACACTCTTGGTAAGGCCCATAGTTTTAAAATTGTTATACATCCATCAATAAGATTATAAAAAGTATCTTTATAAAATGACAAAGAGATATCATTATAGAGTGATTTTTTAACTTTTTTTATCTATATTGTTCTTTCTATAATTCTATATCAATATGTTTTATATAGATTTTTCTAAAGATAATATATTAGTTATGTAATTTGATGAATTAAATTGTAGATAAAAATATAAATTAATAAGCAAAACTTTTGAACTATTATTATTTAAAATTTTAGTAAGATTTTTTCACATTATTGATTTTATATTTTATGGAAGAATGGCTTTATTTTTCAGTAATAACACAATAGATCATAAAAAATATTTTATCAAAAAGATAATTACTTTAATTTATACTTTAACAATTAATTTATTTATTGATACTGATATCATTTTTAATATTTATTAAAAACTTTAGATGATAATTTGTATTTTCCTTTTATGAAATTGTTTATCATAAAAGAAAAGTTGTTTTATTTAAAATTGTTTTTATTAATTTTATTCACTCTATAATTATTTATGATATAGTTTTAATTTCTATTACTTCTATATCAGCTTTTATTAATTTTGTTAGCTTTTTATTGTTTACTGTCACTATAAATTATACATCATGATAATAATAAAAATAAAACATTTAGGAGGAAGCTAAAATACACCGAAAGCTTCCTCTCTTACAAGAATTAACCGTCACTGATAATCAATACGCATGAGAAGGTTCTAACTTGTATGCTCTGTAAGCTTATCTCCACAGTTTATAAGATTCTCACATAGAAACATTTAAAAAAATGTCTTATTATTTTCGAAGCGAGTGACAATGGTGGTGAAGTTTAAATTTGCTTATTGTCAGGATATATTTGCTCAAAAGATTCCTCTGATGCTAAAAGAAGTTAAGGGTGAGGATAAAGATTGGCGTTTTATTGAAGGTGAAGTGCTCAAGGCTTGGATCGTTGCTCGTGCTTACACTCCAGAATATATTATTGCCAGGTTGGCCTTGAGCGCTTCGGCTGGAGCGACGGTGTCGGTTTTGATTTGGATTTCAATAATAGGATGGCTCTACGAGGGTCCCCATGTCAGGACAGATACAGCCTCTGATAAACTAAAATTACTGGTTACTATTCTGCAAGTTTCCTTCATCCTCATAGGCTGGCTAATAGTTGGATGGCGATGGGCTATAGCTGCAGGGTATTACACAAGATGGCATAAAGGTACCAGGCGCTCAGTTTGCAAAGTTGAAGATTATTGGACAAGGCACGTTAAAGACTTGATTGAAAGTAAACAACCAAAGCTTTTAGAGGCACAGAGGCTTGATAAAACAGTCAAAGACCTTATTGCGAAGCCACCAACAAAAATCCCGGTGCCAGGGTTACTCTTGAGGGTGGTGTTGCTGGTGCAATGGATAACGGTATTAATCAGCAAAATATGTTGGGTAGTTTCCTTGATAATTTTTCATAATAAATTCACTGATGAATTAGTATCTTTGATACTAAGAAAGTATGATGAGGGTGAGTTTGAAAAGTTTCCAAATTATGAAGCAATTTTGAACGATCTGGATATGCTGGGTGAGACTCCAAGAAGCCTCTGGATAGCTAATAAAAGCTCCATTGCAAAAGCGAATGAAATTTTCACACAGGGCCGTCGTGATGGGGTAACTAGTTGTAAAGTGCTGATTGATTTCCTACAACGTAGGAATAGTGGATGCAGGCCAGAGGGTATAGATCTGAGCGAGTGTAGTAATCAAAAGCTTGAAGACTTCCAAAAGCTTGGCTTCAAGTATTTGTGGAAGAACAAGGAATATGAACCGTTAGGGGTAGAGAAACAATTTAATGAGGCATCTAAAATATCTTGGAAAATGACAGCGGTGTGCATGATCAGAATCATCATCCATCTCTATCCAATCTCTGATAGTACACATTGCAAGGATATCCAGGATTGTCTGAATGCATACACTCAAGCATGGGAGATACTTGATTTTGTTGATGCCAAGGAAGATGGTGGAATCCTGTCCGAAGCAGCTGATACATTCTTCCTTACGCTGAAAACAAATGTGATAAAAGGGAATCTTCCGCCCAAACATTCGCGTATAGCTGAAACAATTGATGAGATTACAGAGGATGCTAAGAAGAAAGCAACTAATCCAAGTGGTTTGGACTATGTGTCCGCAGTGATTGATTGTCTTGGACTTGGGGGTACGACAGAGGACCCTAAGTCTGAGGGTAAGCCGGAGAAACCAAAGCCGGCCGACGGCAACACGGAGGAAACAAATAGTGGGGAACCAAAGGCTGAGGATAAGGAGGAGAAGCCAAAGTATCAGGAGTCCGTAGGAGCGTATGATTCCATGAACTGGAAGAAAGTGGCAGCGGGAACTGCTTTGTACAAGTTATGCAAAAGTATTGGTGGGAACCCTGGTCCACGTGAATTGTTGGAGGAGTTACAATGTGCATTAGCATACATTGTATATGGGTCCATAATAAAAGCCAAATCTGAATTTGTATCCAAGTGCAAAGAATGGGCGAGAGAGTCTGATGAAAACAAGATAGGGAGGGCACTTTACACAGCTAGGAAGGCAAGTGGGCTGATGGAAATGGACAAACCTAAGAGAGATGAGAAAGAGAAAGACGAAAAAACGAAAGCTGGGGAAGACAAATCTAATCCTACCTTGGCCCAAAAGTTGCAATATTTGACATCAGGATCAGAGGAACGTGAGATCAGTCCACCTGATGCCGATGAACATTGCTTGGACATTAGCCCTTCAACTTGCTAAAGCTCGTACTAAACATGTACTGGATTTAAATTTTCCTATTTCTTTTCTGTACTGGATTTTGAACTCTGAAATTTGTTAGGTGTTACATTATCTGTGGTAGTTTAGGGCAGTAATGTTTTATCTAGTACAAAATATGTAGTTCAAAGTAGAAGGTCGCGTGTTGTGTTGGAATCAGCCACTTAAGTGCGGTTAGGCATAGCCGTATTTATTCTAAAAAGAAAAAAATTAATAAATAAATAAATGTGTTTATAGTTTGTCAAATTTGATCATTGAAAATTAATATTACTTTGTTGAATTATATATATAATCATAAACATTTATTGATTTATTTAGGAATTATGTTGTATATGTGTTCATTTGTGTCAATATATTTAATCTATGTATTTTTTTATAATATGAAATCAAAATAAGAGTATTGTTGACTCTTTCATTATAGTACTTAAAGAGGATGACACCTCATGTAACATAAGAAATAAATGCATATTAGAGTAGTGTAAGACATGTTCCTTATGGATCTAATAATACTCTTCTCTATGCTTTTTTTCTTCTTTTACAGATTGTATGTATGTAAACTTTTAGTTATTAAATATAACTATCTCATATTATTTATAGGGCATCATTCATTGAAGTAAATTTTAATATTTATGTGGCAATATCAAAGATGAGGATACAATATAAATTAAAATAGAATAGATGAGCATATAAAAAAAATTATTTGAAGAAAAAAAGATGTTGGGGATTACATGTATTAGTTTCATTTCATTACACTAAAAATATCTATGAAATAAGACTATGTAAGAAAATAATTTTCAAAATATAAAGAAGCAAAGAGGAGAAAAGGATGTTAGATTGGTTTCATTCCATTCCATAAAATTTATCTACTATGATTTTTGGACTAGATGTTAAATACTATACATTATTGTAATCATTTTTCATTTTTTCTAATACAAATAATGAAGATGATGATCCATAGAACCAAAAATAGTCTCATTCTTCAAGAAGGTAACTCTTTCAAATTAATGGGTGAAATTTTGAAGGTACAACACAATATAGATCATTACCAAATAACTAGGAGATTAAAAACTTGTAAAGGTGGAACTAAAAAATTATACCTTTATAAAGGGCATGAAGTAACTTCATAGAGTTTGGTGCTTGCAAGACTTTATGTAATTTGAAAGAATGACACAATCAAGAAATATTGACTTAATATACTGTAACACTCATGTACATCTGAATGTGAAAGATAAATATTTTTTATATTAATCAATATAATACGTTACAAAATTATCCAACATATTTACATCTATTTAATATCAATTAAAATGAATATTATATATACAAAATAAATAATTATTATATATGTTTTAGTAAAATTAACTATCCAATCCAAAAAAATTAAACCTCTCTTATCTAACTTTTATTTTAACAATGCCTTAAAACATCTAGTTTAATATTATTTATCTATTTTATTATGTGAAAAACTAGATGCATGTAATATAAAATAAAATTCTAACCATTTAAGATTAAAGTGATCGGCATACTCTCTTTCTTTCCTTTTTTTTTAACAATTTCTTGCAATATTTAATTTAATATTACTTATAAAAATAAAATATCAATTTTATTACTTGAAAATTTTGATGCATATGATATAAAAAAAATTTAACAATTTATTTCAGATTATTAAAATGATTGACATGCTTTTTTTTTTAATAATTCCTTCCAATATCTTCTTTAACATAAATTGTAAAAAACATCAATTTTATTTGGTGGATATAATATAAAATAAAAGAAATCTCCTTTATTAATAAACAACAAAAATAATAAAAAGTCTAAATATAGTTTTCAACCTTGTAGTTTAAGTAATTCAAAATTACATATATATGCCAAGAGATGTCTTCTTGAGGTGCCTATTAGAGTTTGGGGTACATGATAAAAATAAATATATGTAACTAATATATATTATGTTTAGGGTTTACAACATGCCTAGGCTGTAGTGGTAGGTTTAGGATTTGGGTTATGATTTGGTTTAGGATTAGATTTATGGTCACAATTAGAATTATGATTAATTTTTAAGTTTCACTTTGGCTTAGTTTTAGGGTTAAGGTTTAGTTTGGTTTAGTTTTAGGGTTAAATTGTAATTTGTTGAAAGGTTTGGGTTGAATTCAATATAGGGTTAAAAATGAATTTTGTATAGGGTTAGTGTTTTGGTTAAGGCTATGGTTAAGGTTAAGTTTAGGATTAAGGTTAAATTTGGTATAGGGTTAGAGCTCAATTTGATATATAATTCAATTAGTTTTACAGTTGGCATTTGATTTGGTTTAGTGTTACGGTTCAATACGATTTAAAGTTAGGGTTTATTTTAGTTTAGTGTTAGGTTTATAGTTCAATTTCCGTTAAGGTTAAGTTTAGGATTAAGGTTAAATTTGGTATAGGGTTAGAGCTCAATTTGATTTATAATTCAATTAGTTTTACAGTTGGCATTTGATTTGGTTTAGTGTTAGGGTTCAATACAATTTAAAGTTAGGGTTTATTTTGGTTTAGTGTTAGGTTTATAGTTCAATTTCGTAATGTTAAATTTGGTTCAATATTTGGGTTTAATTTTCTTTAAGAATAGGGTTGAGTTTGAATAGGGTTAAGGTTCAAATAGGGGTTCATTTGATTTAGAGTTATAGATGGGGGTTCATTTGGTTTAGTGTTAGGTTTATAGTTCAATTTCATAAGGTTAAATTTGGTTCAATATTTGTGTTTAACTTTTTTTAAGAATAGGGTTGAGTTTGATATACGGTTAAGGTTCAAATAGGGGTTCATTTGGTTTAGAGTTACAAATAGGGGTTGATTTGGTTTAGACTTGGGGTTTTATTAGGTTTAGTGTACGGATTAGGGTACAAATTAAGGTTTGGGTTCAATTTGGTTGAGGGTTTTAGTAGATTTGTGAAATTATAGTTTAATAATATATTGTTATTAACCAATATTTTTTTACTCATAATTAGCTTTGATGTACATAATATTTTTTGTTTTCATGTTTGTGAATGATTTAATATTTTTAAATCAATGTCCCAATTTTTCTTTATACATGTTACACATTTTCATGTTTATTATGCTTTGTTGAACTAACGTTACACAAATTGAGAGAATGAACAATTTTTAAATATTCAGATTGATAATCTAAGATCGAGTATTGAAATCATTCAAGTAAGAGTGAATTATAATTTATGATTAAGAATACCATGTAGTTAGAAATGTTGATTAAGGATAAAATGTGGGTGGAGATTGATAATTGGACTAGATTATAATATTGATGTGGCACCATACATTATGGAAAAACAAAAATTCAAAAGGATCGCTGGATAAAATTGAGATTGTTATAACTTTTCTCTTTCCATGGTTGACTCATTTTTTGAACAAATTCTGTAAAATTGATTGAGCTTTTCAATATGAAAACTTATTTCTTTTGTGAGAGACATATTTATATTTATTCCAAAAAAAAAATTGCCATCCTACTATGATAAACCCAACTATAGAGTGTTTTAACATCGTTAAATGTCATAAATGTCAAGTAGACAAACTTCCTGCTGCATGTAAAGGTGAGACATGGTCACTATTGTTTTTGATAAGGATAAACGTACAAGGACTCCAAACCTAAAGTTTTATAACAACCTGACAATAGCCAATCTGACAAGAAACAACAGCAAAACAACAGATCAACCCTGAATAGAAACAGAAACAAAAAACGACGTAGACAAACAAGCAAAAGAAATTTTTCATACATTTTGAACATAAATTTTTCATACATACAACTCAACAATATTGTTTTGACTCTTAGTTTCCCTTTTCTTTAACACTATCACAATTGAGCATAAGAAGTTTTCGTTCTAAAGCATTATCACACCATTTATCGTTTTGACGGTTTTTAACATTGTTCGAGGTCTTAGCGGCAGTAGATCTGCTGAACTCCCAATGAAGTATATATCTCATTAAGGGTGATATACTTGAGTCATTTTTTTGAAAGTAGCAGGATTGCAGAATGGGTTAATAAAGCAACAATACCTAGAGTAGGTATATATATAAGTTATATAAGCATCAAATTTTCTCTACAGAAAAAGTTAGTTATTTTGTAACAGGTTGCACTCAGATTTTAATCTTGTATAAGCAACAACTTACTTTGCTACAATTGTAGTTCATGCCAAGGCATTAGTAATATAAATTACGATAGTCATAATTCACTCAGTACACTCTTCAAAAGCTGTGGCATTACTTACATCATTCTCTACTACATAGTTCTCATTTTCTAAGGGATACTGAAGCATAGAAGAGATACCATTGTCGGTTGTAGTAAGAATTTGGAATTTAGAGTGTCTTCGCATTAACAACGAATGACTGTTCACAAAATGCAAATTAAAGCGATATTCTTCGTCTCCGGCTTTACAGCTATTTTGGCGCAATTTCTAACAACGAATTTTTCACCCTATACGTTTTCTAGCCCCTAATTATGAAGCAAATATTCAAATTTCGCTTAATTCTTTGAAGATATATAAAAAATACTCAAAATCTCAAACATATTATAGCCTGTACCTTTAATCAAAAAAGCATTATGCACATAGCAGTGCTCTACCTACAAATATATAAAATACTCATGTCAGTTATCAAAATCCTGAGGTTTAAGTTCACTCCATTAAATTTCATTTACCTGGAAAATGTAGAAATAGAAAGCAAGTGTATGAATTGCTTCCTTTAAAATATACCAAAAAAACAGAAAAGAATACTGCATTTAAATGCAGGTGTAGGCATTATGTACCTCTTCAAAATCCTTATCCTTCTAAAAATTTCTTTGTTTCTACTATTTCCGCCAACAAATAAGAGAGTGATGTTTTGTATTTAGCGCCCTGCCTGCAAATGTATAAAATATGCACGTTAGTTATCAAATACAAACTGCTCCATTTAAAATATAACGAAGAAATTAAATACAAACATAAAAGAAAACTACATTTAAATGCAGGTGTAGGCACTATATATACCTCTTCAAAATATTAATCCTTCTGAACCAGGATTCACCACAAATTTTCTTTGTTTCTACTATTTTTGCCGACACAAATAAGAGTGGTGCTTTGTATTTGGAAAGCAAGAAGAGTAAGTTAAAGATCCCCGGAACTCAAAAACTCTTCAGATAAATTAATTCAAGATTTAGTTAGGATTCAGTTAGCGAAAATGGTTTCAAAAGTTGTGTCGTGTATATCTCACACCAATTTCATTTCCTATATACGGAAAATATTTATAACGGTGACAGAAACCTTACTACCGGAAATGTTTACACAGCCAGAAATGTTGACACGGGTTCTCACCCGTCCTGTGACTGTAGAAAGCCTCTCGGCTTAATTATTGGTAACTATTCTGCAAGTCTCCTTCATCCTCATAGGCTGGGTAATAGTTGGATGGCGATAAGCTCTAGCTGCAGGGTATTACACAAGATGGCGCTTAGTTTGCAAAGTTGAGGATTATTGTTGGACAAGGCACGTTCAAGACTTGATTGAAAGTAGACAACCAAAGCTTTTACAGGCACATAGGCTCGATAAAATAGTCAAAGAGCTTATTGCGAAGCCACCCACAAAAATTCCAGTGCCAAGGATAGTCTTGAAGGTAGTTTGGCTGGTGCAATGGCTAACGGTATGAATGGGTAGTCTTCCTGATAATTTTTCATAATAAACTCACTGATAAATTAGTATCTTTGATACTAAGAAAGCATGATGAGAGTGAACTTGAAAAGTTTTCAAATTATGAAGCAATTTTGAAAGATCTGGATATGCTGGGGGAGACTCCAAAAAGCCTCTCGATAGCTAATAAAAGTTCCATTGCAAAAGTGAAAGAAATTCTCTCACACGGCTCTCTTGATGGGGAAACTAGTTATAAACTGTTGGTTGATTTCCTTAATAAAAGGAAGAGGACAAATGGTATAGATCTGAGTAAGTTCGATCCTAAAAAGCATCCAGAATTTCAATATATATGGAAGGATTTAGATAAATATAAAAATTATTTGAGTAGTCTCCTTGATAATTTTTCATAATAAATTCACTTGATAAATTAGTATCTTTGATACTCATTTTAATATCAATTAAAATGAATATTATATATATAAAATAAATAATTATTATATATTTTTTTTAGTAAAATTAACTATCACCTCTTATCTAACTTTTATTTTAACAATTCCATAAAATATATAATTTAACATTATTTATTTGTAAAAATAAAATATCTATTTTATTATGTGAAAAACTAGATGCATGCAATATAAAACTTGAGTGACAAATAGTGGCCAGTACTTCCCATCATAGTACTGTAATAAAAATATTTGTTTTATTTTTTAATCATTATAATTTTGAAATGTAATAAAAATATTTAAAGTTTTAATTATTGTAATTTTGAATCATTGTTATTTTAAAATTATATTAGAATTATAATATTTATGTAATATTAACTACAACTCTTATTTTAATAAATTAATATAAAGTAGGAGTTGCACTGGAAGGTCAATTGGGAAAAATCTGGTCTATTTTTTGGATAAATTTGTTTAGTGCATGATGCTAATTTGTGGGCATGATGTTTTTTGTACAACAAAGGACTTAATTGAGAGGTGATAGCATAAAATAAACTATACATCCACTTACAAGGAACCTTTTGAATTGAGAAGATAGTCAAGTTTTATTAGCAATAAGTTCATATTATCTTTGCAATAGGGTGAGTGAAAGAGTGAGGTTGAGATAGGGCTAGAAAGAGGGATGTACAGAGGGGTAAGACTGAGAGAGAGTTTAATAAAGAAATAGTTATAGAGATAGAGAAGAAGATGAAAATATAGAAAGATAAAGATAGAGATAGGAAGTGATGTGGAAAGAGACAGAGCAATATAGTGGTAGAGAGAGATAGAGATAGAGGGATAGATGAAAGAAGTGATAGGGAGAGATAGATATAGAGAGGAAAAGAGATATCGATATAGAGGTCCTAAAAGAGGGAGAGCAAGAGAGAGATGGATGGATAGAAGGAGGCATGTCTAGAGATTAGGGAGAGAGATGAAGATAGAGGTAGAGATGAAATAGAGAAAAAGAGAAGGGAAAAAAAGATAGAGCAAGGGAGAGGGGGAGATAAAGATAGAAAGAAAGGAGATAGAGCGGGAGAGACAACACCAATTTTTTTAAAACAATCATAGTGTACACAAATAATTTTTACAATATCTTAAATTTAAAAATATAAATCCTAACTTTACTAAAACCAAATCTTTAAAAAAATAATAATAATAATCATTTTGATGGGTGCATACTAATTCAATAAAGCAATAAAATTCGTACCATTTAATTGGCACTTTCTTGTTTTTTTTCCTTTTTAACAATTCCTTGCAATATTTAATTTAAAAATAAAATATGAATTTTATTACTTGAAAAATTAGATGCATATAATATAAAATAAAATTTTAACCATTTATTTCATAATATTAAAATGATTGACATGCTTTTTTTACAATTCCTTCCAATATCTACTTTAAGATAAATTGTAAAAAGCATAATTTTATTTTGTGGATATAATATAAATAAAAGAATCATACTTTTTTAATAAACAACAAAAATAATAAAAACCCTAAATACAGTTTTCAACCTTCTAGTTTAAGTAATTCAAAATTACGTATAGTATTCTGGTTGAAAAAAGTTGTTACGTGATAATTTATGATCGGTAGGCATTGAAAGGAAAAAGAAATATTCATATCATACCATATCATATCTATTCACAAATATTCGGGCATCGGGAAAAGAAAAAGGCGCGCGTGATTCATAATATTCTCTACAGAAGTTATTTGAACGCAATAATTTTACAGAGCTTACGCGAAAGAGAAGATTATTTTCCACGGAAATATGCTAATGTAAACTTTGCACCAAACCTGACGTAAAGTAAATAAGTAAATAACTTTGAATTAAAATAACGAGGAATTTTCTTTCAATGTGAACCATGATTATAAAGAAAGTGTTTTTCACAGCATACTCTTATTCAACGTTCAGAACTTTGGCCCTTATTCTTCTTTAGGTTCTGAAATGGCATTTTTTTTAAATGCGTATTACAATTTTAAAAAATTTTCTCTCTCTTATTCATGAACAAGATATTATCTAAATTGGAATAACATTTATTTAGAATATGTATTCTAATCGGTTTCTTTGTTCTATTTACTGATAAGAAGTTATATTCCAAAATTAAATGACTTGAGTAATGTTTATTCCGACCTTTGACGTCTGCATAGACAGTACGAATGACTTTAAGCGTAGAATGTCTGTTAAATCTCTAAAACTTACTCCACCATTGGACAAAGAACAAAGTATCATTTTATTCAAAGTATTTATTTTTTAATTGCCAACATTCTTCAAACTTTTATATTTATTCTTTCCCTATTCAGCCAAACTGAGTGTATGTATATTTGAACTTATTTGCTGGAAGAAACATAGTGTGGTTTGGTGTAAGTGTCTGAAATCATGGATAACAGTGAGCTTGCAAGAATATCAGTATTGTTGTTTGTAGTAGTTTTATTTATCATCTATATTGTACTGGATGCATTTAAAGCATACACTAGGAAAGCACATTGGGTTCCTTCCCATTTTCTTGTGCTGAGCGCTTTAATAATCCAACTGCTTAACTTACTGAGCGGCAAGAATGCATTGTCTGAGGATGCATGGGATAGCGGTAAGTTAAAAAAGAGTGAATTGTGGATGATCCACAGTGGGCGACTCATGTTGTGTGTGGTCATGGCATACCTGCTACCAAGTATGGCTGCGAGGGGATCCCAAGATTTTTGGGGGAAGATAGCCGCTTTGGGGATTACAATCCTGGGGCAAATGACCTCTGAACTATTCACTGTCAATTCCTACGTAAAAGGCTCCTTGTCCACTCTGTTGTCTATGTGGGAGTATCAAAAGGATTCAAACGAGCTTCTCTTTATTGGGTCGGCAGTCCTATTATCTTTCGCTTTCTTCATTCTCATCCTCCTTCTAGCCTGTGCCAATATAGCCAGCAGAGGTATTCAGGTAAATCATCGTAGTGAAAATTTATATTACTGAAAAATAACCAAATATAAGTATTAAGGTTCATTTGATGAATTTATAGATAGCTTTTTTTTAAAAAATAAATTGCCTACATTATTATTTAATCAACATTTCAACATAAGTAATTTTAAATATTTTATTATTATAATTTTGAAGTTGTAATTTCTCAATTTCTACATTAGACTGAGCTAGGCAATGCACTTATATACTTTTATATTGGGATAGTCATCTCTTTATATCTATCATTTTATCTTTGTATACAAGACTTTTGGATAGTTGTTTCCCAATTAAATCATGTACATGATTTTAAATCAATATTTCAGATCACACTTAATACTTATTTCTTTTATTTATACAAAAATCAATTCCATTTCTCTTAGTATAGAACTCAATTATTAAAATTCTAAAGTTGTAAGTCTCTCTTCCTGATTTCCACATTAGAATGAATTGAATAATGCCTTTTTACTACATGTTTACATTGTTATAGTTGTCTTTCTATATCTACTATTTTATCTTTGTATACAAGACTGTATCACCATCTTAGGGTTTACATCTAGAATTGATTATGGGCAATTATTGCACAACCACTATCTATATATTGTATTGTTTGTGTATATACTTTTTGAATCTTTCATCTATGATTGTTGTCTTTGATATTGTTTGGTCAAGATAGAAATATAGAAATTTAATAAATTTATCTTTTAGGAAAATAATAAGTAGTCAATGGACCCTTGGTCTATTGGTGAAGTTCATTGAGTCAAGCCTTGTTCATAGGTCCCAACCTCCATGAAAAAATAAAATAAAATAATAAATGATGGAAATATATCATCATAAGCATAGTGAAAATATTAAACTCTTATTTAAATATATTTATAAGTTTTTTATACAATATTTTTTTAAATTAATATATTCATATCTTATTATCATTCTATTTCAAAAAAATTGCAATAAAACAATAATTATAACCAAGATATAATATCCAATAAATCTTGATAATAAATAACTTGAAACAAAATAGACCATAAAATTAAATTGTAAATGGTTGAAATAATATACTAATTAAGTATTATTTGTTTAAGTATCTTTTCATAAATATTTTAAAATATAATATCTTTTTATACTATAAGTATATCATTTTTTATTACTTCTATAATTAAGATTGTACTTTCTTATATATATACTTCACATAAAATTATTGAAAAAAATCTCTTTACTAATGTTTTGATTAATAAAAAAATGGATATGTCCATACAATAACAAAATATTGTATGATGACTAAAAGACATCACCTATGTCCCATGAGAAGCATTCAATAAACTAAAACAGCTAAAAGACCACTAACACAAACTAAACTAAAGTTAGACCTAACAACAGAAAACTAAACTAGAAATAGTCCTAGCAACAGAATATCTTACCGTCAACCAAAAGCTTCCTTTCCTACAAGAATTAATCGTCACTGACAATCAATGGGCACGTGAAGGTTCTAACTTGTATGGTCTGTAAGCTTATCTCTAAAATGCATAGTTTGTAAGATTTTCATATAGAAACATTTAAACCAATGTTTTATGATTTTGAAGTCCACTGGTTCTTTAAGTTTTAAACTGAGTGACATTGTTTCTAAAGTTTAAATTTGCTTGTTATCAGGTTATTTTTACTCAAAAGATTCCGTTGATTCTTACAAAGGTCGATGGTGAGGAAAGTAAGTGCCCTACTATTGAAAATGAAGTGCTCAAGGCTTGGATCGTTGCTCGTGCTTACACTCCCGAATATATTATTGCAAGGTCGGCCTTGAGCGCATCCGCTGGAGCCGTCGTGTCAGCTTTGATTTGGATTTCAATAATAGGATGGCTTTACCAGAGTCCCACTCTCAAGACTGATACAGCCTCTGATAAGCTAAAATTATTGGTAACTATTCTGCAAGTCTCTTTCATCCTCATTGGCTGGGTAATAATTGGATGGAGATGGGCTATAGCTGCAGGGTATTACACAAGGTGGCATAAGGGCACCAAGCGCTCAGTTTGCAAAGTTGAAGATTATTGGACAAGGCACATTAAAGACTTGATTGAAGATACACAACCAAAGATTTTACAGGCAGAAAGGCTTGATAAAACAGTGAAAGAGCTTATTGCGCAGCCACCCACAAAAATCCCGGTGCCAGAGAAACTCTTGATGGTGGTGGAGCTGGTGCAATGGATAACAGTATTATTCAGTAAAATATGTTGGCTAGTCTCCTTGATAATTTTTCATAATAAATTCACTGATAAATTGGTATCTCTGATACTAAGGAAGCATGATGAGAATGAATTTGAAAAGTTCTCAAATTATGAAGCAATTTTGGAAGATCTTGATATGCTGGGGGAGACTCCAAAAAGCCTCTGGATAGCTAATAAAAGTTCCATTGCAAAAGCGAAAGAAATTCTCACACAGGGCCGTCTTGATGGGGAAACTAGTTGTAAAGTGTTGATTGATTTCCTTAAAAAAAGGAAGAGGACAGATGGTATAGATCTGACTAAGTTTGATCCTAAAAATCCTCCAGAATATCAATATTTGTGGAGGGCTTCAGATAAATATAAAGCGTTAGAGGTGGAGAAACATTTTCATGAGGCATCTAAAATATCTTGGAAAATGACAGCAGTGTGCTTGACTAGAATCATCATCCATCTCTATCCAATCTCTGATTCATCACATTGCAAGGATATGCAAGATTGTCTGAATGTATACACTCAAGCATGGGAGATACTTGATTTTGTTGATGCCCTGGAAGCTGATGGAATCATGTGTGAAGCAGCTGATACATTCTTCCATACACTGCAAAAAAATGTGAAGAAAGGGGACCTTCCGCGCAATCCTTCGCGTATAGCTGAAGCAATTGATGAGATTGCAAAGGAGTCTGAAGAGAAAGCAAGTAATCCCAGTGGTTTGAACATTGTGTCCGCTGTGATTGATTGTCTTGGACTTGGGGCTAAGACGGAGGAGAGCAAGGCGGAGAAACCAAAGACTGAGGGTGAGACGGAGAAACCAACGCCTGAGAAACCAAAGCCTGATGATCAGACGGAGAAGCCAAAGGATGCAGAGTTCGTAGGAGCCTATGATTCCATGGACTGGAAGAAGGTTGCAGCGGGAACTACTTTGTACAGGTTATGCAAAAGTATTGCTCCCAAACCTGATGCCAATCCCGATACTCCCAACCCTGGTCCACGTGAATTGTTGAGGGACTTACAATGTGCATTAGCAGATATTTTATATGGTTCCATAATAAAAGCCAGATCTGAATTAGTATTAAAGTCCAGAAAATGGGCGAAAGAGTCTGATGAAAACAGGATAGGGAGGGCACTTTACACAGCCGGGAAGGCAAAGACGCTGATGAAAATGGACAAACCTGAGAGAAGCAAGAGAGTGGAAGAAGCTGAGAAAAAGAAAGCCGAGGAAGAGAAAGCAGACAAAGAGAAAGCTGAGAAAGAGAAACGTGAGACCAATCTTACCGGCGCTCAACAGTTGCAATATTTGGCATCAGGCTCAGAGGAACATGAGATCGGTCCACCTGGTGAATATCGCCTGGACATTGTCCCTTCAACATTTTAAAGCTCTGACTTAACATGTACTGGATTTAAATTTTCCTATTTGTTTTCTGTAGTGGATTTAGAACTTTGAAATTTATCAGGTTTTCTCTATTTGTTTTTAGGACAAAATATGTAGTTCAAAGTAAAAGGTCGTGTGTTGTGTTGGAATCGACCATTTACGTGCGTTTAGGCATAGCCGTATCCTATCGTATACATAAAAAGGTATTGTTTGCTGAATTATTTTAAAATTGTCGTATGTTTGTTTCTAATGGATGGTGTCAGAAAGAATATATATTGTATAACATTGAATTTAATTATATATTTTGTTAAAAGAATAGCATTTTTTACTTTATTGCTGAACAGTTTTATTATTATAAAGGAAATTAATGAATAAGTTTGTGTTTATAGTTTATCAAAGTTATTAGAAATTAATATTAGTTTATTGAATTAGATATATAGTCATAGAAATTTATTGATTTATTTAGAAATAATGTTGTTTATGTGTTTCCTTGTGTGAGTATATTTAATTAATTAATTAATTTATTAATTTTTATAATATGATATCAAAATAAGAATATTGTTGGCACAAGAGGATGACACCTCATGTAACATAAGGAGTAAATTTATATTAGAGCAATGTAAGACATGTTTCATATTGATCTAAGAATGCTCTTCTTTGAATACTTTTTCCTATTTTATAGATTTCACATATGTATACTTTTTTATTATTAAATAGAACATTCAATTGAGTTCACCTTGAACATCATCTTCACGATCTAAGTCGGGGTGGGTCACCCAAGGATTAAGGACTAAGGACTAAGTTCATGGATCTATTATTTTCTGTCATCTTTAGCAATGGTTATCCAGGCATCAAAATAGAGTTCCTTCATTTTATGTGGGTTTTGTTTATGAGGTTGATAGAAAGTATTGGTCTTATAGTGTATTTTATAAGTGTCGGACCCTTTAGTACACTATGAGACCATTGCATTATATCAACCCCACAGCTAGAAATTTCCATGTGCCATGCAATGTGTCTTTAATAGCCTTCTTGTTGATGTTACAGTAGCTATGATCAGATTCCTTCAGGTCAACATAGAGAATATACATGTATAAGTGACTTGTTGGCCTTATACATTTAAATCAGCCAACCATGAAGGAGCGATTTATATGTACTAAATATGAAATATTTAATTAATTCTTATTAACGGATGACTAAACTAAGTTCGCTACCTCCTTGCATAAGACATGTTCTTTCATTGTGGGGCGACCCTTTGTGAAAGGGTGCTACACACATGTATTTATGAGGAATGATCTCATTCCAGGTCATTCATCGAATACAAGAGCAATAAAAATAAGAGAACAACATATCGGACTTCCAAGACAGTTCGTATATCTTCATCAGCAGTTTGTATATCCTCTTCAATAGTTTGTGGATTATCTTGTGATCATCAAATAGTACATTCAAAGTAGACTGTGTGTTATCAAGTGTTTGCTTCTAGCTTCAAGGAGTGAAGCAAATGTATTGTAAAGATAGCTTGTTTTCTGATAAATATAATAAGAGACATTTTGTTGTTGGGTTTTCAACCATCAAGTTGGAAGGTTTTCCTAGGGTATATGTTGTGCAAACTTGTGTAAATTGTCTTACATTTGCATTGCTCTAAATCCGACCATAAAAATAACACCTCCAAGAACTAAATGGTGGCAAATTTGAAAGGTGAAAATCTGCCAAATTTAATGAAATAAAGTTTTGAGATAATGTCTTCTTCTCTCAAGTCAATGATTTTTTAGTGAAATTAATTATATTTATTAAATATTAATCATAGATATTAATATTAATTATAGTATAGTATATTAATAACATTTTATAATTTAATTAGTTATAATAATATAATTTTTAGTATTTTTAATTTATAGTTTTGTTAAATTGAATATATTTGATTTTAAATAAAATAATAAATCATATTTGGTCATTATTCTACTTCAAAAAATATTCTATTGTAATTAATACTAAATTAGTATTTCATAGTGTATTTAAAAGTCCAACACTTATAAAATACACTATAAGACCAATACATTCTATCAATTTCATAAACGACACGCACATGAAATGAAGGGTCTCCATTTTGATGGTTGGATAGCCAGTGCTAAAGATGAGATCCATGAACTTAGTCCTTGTGTGACCCACCCCGGCTTAGATCGCCAAGACATGACGGCGCCGAGTAAGATAAAAAAACGGCCAAGTCATTGACGGTTTTTGACATAAGCTGTCTAAAATATTTTACACCGCTGGCACGAAAGCGAAAACAAAAGTAAAGTAACACACATTTTATAGTGATATAGGAAAAGAAATATGGCTAAGAACGACCTTTGTTCAATCAAGCATATTGAAAGTTCTTAAATCTTACAAGATAATGGCGGACCGACAGTACAACCAGGTGGATGCGTGGAAAGCATTGTCCAAACATTCAATAGATCAAGTCATTGAGATTGAAGAAATATTATAGCATTGTCGGTTGTAATAATTTGATTTATGTCATCGTTGTACACAATGCGTGGAAAGCATTGAAGAGGAAAGAATCACACGTTTTTTCCCATTTTATTGAGCTAAGTGATCTATTAATTTTGATGCTTAACTTTATGAGAGGCAACAGTGTACTATCGTAGGGATAGGATGTGCTGAATAAATGCATATTTCTTCAAAGAGGGCCATCACTTTCTTTCTTCACACTCAGATATTCAGGTAAGTCATCGTGACGAGAAATGTATATTTCTTTGAAGAGGGACATCACTTCTTTCAGCCATACACATGGGTGGTTTTTCCCAGGGTACTAATGGGTTAAGACAAGGAGATCTCCTAATGGGTTAAGACAAGGAGATCTCCTGTCACCATTTTTGTTTGTGTTGATGGCAGAAGTGCTTGGTAGGAAAATCAAATATAATGTGGGGTAGGGGGCATGGAAAGGCATCTCTATCAAGGAGTGCATAGAACTTGTGTCACATTCGCAGTTTGCAGATGACACAATACTATTTGGAGAAGCTTTAGAAAGAGAAATTCTATCAATAAAAAATGTGCTAGATGAATATGAGGAGTGCACTAGTCAGAGTATGAATAAGAAAAAATTGATGATATATTTTTTAAATACAAACAAAAGGACACAATTGAAGATCAGGAGTATATTGGCTTTTGGTCAAGGTTGTTTCCCTATCAAATATTTTGAAGCCCCATTATTTGCAGGGCAAGTGGACACTAAATTATGGGAAGAGGTGATAAACAAGTGTCAATCAAAAACTACCTCTTGGAAAAACAAATAGTTGTCTAGATCCGGGAGATTTCAAATGATTAGGTTGGTAGTTTCGGTTGTCCCTACTTATGTCATGTCTTGTTACCAATTGTCCAATAGTGCGACATCGGCTCTAGATGGTATGCTAAAAAAAATCATTTGGGAAGGGCATAAAGAAGAGAAAAAAATTCCCTTAATCAATTGGGACACTACGTGTTTGTTAAAGAAGACAAGGGAGCAGGGTTGAGAAAAATGAACCTCCAAAATTTGGCACTTGGTGGTAAATTAGCTTGGAAAATTTATGAATATCCCCATAAGGGATGGTGTAGACTGATGATAAACAAGTATTTGGATGCAAATGAGCCCGAAAGAATATTCAGTATGGCAAACATTGTAGGGGGTTCTCCAATCTAGAGATTTATTTGGGAAAGTAAGAAAATTATCACAGATCCCCTAACATGGAAGATTGGAGATGGGTAAAAGGCCAAGTTCTGGAGAGATTCCTAGAATGGTGAGGAAACAATGGTCGATTTAATGGAAGATTAGGATTGGGTCAACCAGGTTGAGGAAGAGGTTTGTATATTCATGGTGGAATACTTTGGGCAATTTGATCCCCAGAACGAATCGATCATTTGGAAAACAGTTGGAGTAGAGAACAAGAGTAACAAGTTAAAACTGGCAGAGATTCTTAAGGGTAGAAAGTTTCACATCTCAGATGAGGTAGATACACTTTTATGGAATGCTACTAAATCAGGTAACTACAAGGGAAATTTGGGCTATGGAATTCAAAGAAAGAGACAAAAAGATAGCAATTGGCCTGCGATCCTATGCTGGGATAAAAGGGTACTACCAAAAGCGGGAGCCTTTTTATGGATTGTGCTTCATGGAAGGATATTAACAAGTAACATATTAAAAACAATCGGCATATCGGGTCCTAGCAGATGCTATCTTTGCAAGGAAGAGGAAGAAACAATAGATCATCTATTATATGGATGTAAATATTCAACCCAATGTTGGGACTGGTTCTTAAGCAAGCTATATAATTACATGGTCCATACTGGTACTTTTAGAGAATTCATATTTGCTTGGCCTACGGGTTGTAAAAATTCAAAGTGGGGAAACTTATGGATAACAGGTCCATGTTTGGTCACTTGATTGATTTGGAAAGAATGAAATAGGAGAGTATTCAAGGAGGAAGAAATGGAGGCCTCAACTCTCATTAACAGAATTAAGGCGGCAATAGAAGAAAACATCAATGCCAAGATTCATGCCCAGAGTTACAGACAATACACCAAGTGGGATATGGAAATGGAATAGGGTTGGAATCTAAAACAATCAAGTCTCCACAGGCTGAAGGAGAAATTGACTAAGAGGAAGAATGTCAAATGGTGCCTGCTACCTCTAGATTGGAAGAAGCTACAATTTGATGGTGCTAGTAATGGAAATCCGGGCTTGGCGGGCTTTGGGGTTGTAGTTAGAGATGAGGATGGCAGTCTGGTTGGGGCTATATGTGGACCAACAAGAATTGTCTCTAACAACATGGCAAAAATCAGTACTCTAGAGGAGGGGCTCAAATGGGTCATAGCTGATAATCTTTAAAAAGTAGTAATCGAAGGGGACTCTTAAATCATACTCAATGGCGTAACCAAAAAATGTTTTACCAACTGGAGGCTTAATGAACGGATTCCGAGAATTGACCAGCTTCTCCAAAAACTAGAAGACTACCAGATAAAACATATATATCATGAGGGAAACCATGTGGCGGATCTACTTGCTAATCAGGGGGTAATCGAATCTCAGACAAAGGTCATTTTGGTGGTAGATTTGGTGTTCAAGGACCTAGGTATTCTGATGAAAATGGACAGAGAAACAATCCCAAGCACGGGGATCGGGTAATCCCAACCACATGAAGGTACCATTGGGATAAAAGATGAGATCTCTTATCAGCTTTGATGTTGCAGACTTCAGGTTGAAGGATCTCCCTGGTTCTCGAGATAATGGTGGATGCAGTGTCAACAAGAGACTAATCATGACACTTTGAGATCTGAGTGCAAGTGAATCCAAAGGATGGAGGGCTTATATATCACATGGGAAGTCATTATTTCTGCACGGAGTGAAGGAAAATGGTGCATATATTCGGTCTTAGTTTCCTCTGCAGAGAGGAGACATTGGAAGAGAAATGCGATAGATTGTTTGACATCGACACAGATGGTCAAGAGGCGATTTGCGGAATAGTGGAGGGTGCCCTCAGCAATGATAGGCACTAGTGCGACGAGTTGATATATGAAATCATAATGTGTCTTCTGGTTGATATTCTTCCATCCAAGGAGGCTTGTATTGAAAAGATTGCAAGTTTTGTCAGGAATGTGGATGCAAATGTCGTGGGAAGTGCAATAATGGAGGTGGAAGAAGAATGGGCTAGCATTCTAGGACCTTTTTTTAATTCTACAATCTATCTATCTGAAGTAGATTGCTCGGACTCGGAGGATGAAGCTCAGGCTGCTACAGTGGCTCTCAAAACCAAGAAGGAGGAATTTATGCAAAATGCATGGGAAGTGTTTCGCGTGGGGGTGAAGAATGATGATATGGATCCCTTCAAGCAGATGATGCGGTCAAAGGAGAGTTGGCTTTTAGAGGGAAGCGTTGAGCGGGTGGCTATGACCGGGTCTTGGGTTGCCACCATTTTGAGGCTCATGTAATATGGTCTACAAAGGGGCCTGATTTTTATGGAATCTATTATAAGCCTGTGTATGTAGAATGTTGCTAGCAGATATCTGGAATATGATTGTAATATCGTTTCATAATTAATACAGGGAGCTATCCCCATCAAAGATAACACTTACGTTAAAAAATAATAATAATAATTTCAAAAAATATGTAAAATATAATCATAAATAATACATATAACAATTAGGTTTATTTTCTTAATAGAAATATTTGTATTTAATTTTATTTAAACTAAACCAAATCCTTATAATTTTTTTTAATATCTATATTATATTTTAAGATAAAAAAATAATTATTAAAATTTAAATATTTATTTAAAAAAAATATTTTATTTACAATATTATAAATGATAAAAAATTAAAAAAATATTGAAAATAGACATTTATATTTTTTAAAATACAAATAAATCGGAAAAAAACCTAAAAATTCTACCATCCCTAAAAATATAAATCCTATAAAAAAAAATAATAATCACTTTTAATTGGTGCATACTAATTGAATAAACAATAACATTCTTACCATTTAAGAATAAAATGATTGACATACTCTGTTTTATTTTTTTAACAATTCTTTGAAACATTTAATTTAAAAATTAAATATCAATTTTATTACTTGAAAAATCATTTACATATAATATAAAATAAAATTTTAACCTTTATTTCAGAATATTGAAATGATTGACAAACAACAAAAATAATAAAAAATCTAAATACAGTTTTCAACCTTGTAGTTTAAGTAATTCAAAATTACGTATAGCATTCTGGTTGGGAAATGTTATTACGTGACAATTTATGATCGGTAGGCATTGAAAGGAAAAAGAAATATCCATATCATATCTATACACAAATATTGGGGCATCGGGAAAAGAAAAAGGCGCGCGTGATTCATGATATTCTTTACAGAAGCTATTTGAACACAGTAATTTTACAGAGCTCACGCGAAAGAGAAGATTTTTTTACACGGAAATTTGCTAATCTAAACTTTGCACCAAGCCTGACGTAAAGTAAATAATTAAAAACGCAAAACAAGTAACTTTGAATTAAAATAACGAGGAATTTTCTTTCAATGTGAACCATGTCATTATAAAGAAGTGTTTTTAAAACATATTTTTGTTCCACGTGAAATTTAAAGTTCAAAACTTTGGCCCACATTTTTCTTTAGGTTCTGAAAAGGCATATTTTTAAATGCGTCCTACAATTTTTTATATTTTCCTATGTCTTATTCATGGACAAGATATTAACTAAATTGGAATAACATTTATTTATGTATTCTAATTTTGGTTTCTTTGTTCTATTTATTGATGAGAAGTTATATTCGAAAATTAAATGACTTGAGTAATGTTTATTCCGACCTTTGACGTCTGCATAGACAGTACGAATGACTTTAAGCGTAGAATGTTTGTTAAATCTCTAAAACTTACTCCACCATTTGGACAAAGAACAAAGTATTATTTTATACAAAGTAGTTATTTTTTAATTTCCAACATTCTTCAAACTTTTATATTTATTCTTTCGCTGTTAAGCCAAGCTGAGTGTATATATTTGAACTTATTTGCTGGAAGAAGCATATTGTGGTTTGGTGCAAGTGTCACAAAACATGGACGGCAGTGAGCTTGTTAGAATATCAGTATTGTTGTTTGTAGTAGTTTTGTTTATCATCTTCATTGTACTGGATGCATGGAAAGCATACAGTAGGAAAGCACATTGGGTTCCTTCCCATTTTCTTGTGCTGAGCGCTTTAATCATCCAGCTGCTTAATTTACTTAGCGGGAAGAGTGCATTGGCTGAGGATGCATGGGAAAAGGGTAAGTTAAAAAAGAGTGAATTGTGGATGATCCACAGTGGGCGACTGATGTTGTGTGTGGTGATGGCATACCTGCTACCAAGCATGGCTGCGAGGGGATCCCAAGAGTTTTGGGGGAAGATAGCCGCTTTGGGGATTACAATCCTGGGGCAAATGACCTCTGAACTATTCACTGTCAATTCCTACGTAAAAGGCTCCTTGTCCACTCTGTTTTCTATGTGGGAGTATCAAAAGGATTCGAACGAGCTTCTCTTCATTGGGTCGGCAGTCCTATTATCTATCACTTTCTTCATTCTCATCCTCCTCCTAGCCTGTGCCAATATAGCCAGCAGAGGTATTCAGGTAAATCATCGTAGGGAAAATTTATATTACTGAAAAATAACCAAATATAAATATTAAGGTTCATTTGATGAATTTATAGATAGCTTTTTTGGAATAAATTGCATAAATTATTTTCAAATCACAGTAATTTTAAATATTTTATCATTATAATTTTGAAGTTGTAATTTTTCAATTTCTTCATTAGAATGAGTTAGACAATGCACTTATATATTTTTATATTGGGATAGTCATCTTTTTATATCTATCATTTTATCTTTGTATACAAGACTTTTAGATAGTTGTTTCTCAATTAAATTGTGTACATGAATTTTAAATCAATATTTCAGATCACACTTAATAGTTTTTTCTTTTATTTATACAAAAATCAATTCTATTTCTCTTAGTTTTATAATATAAATATATCAATTTTTATTACTTTTATAATTAAAATTTTCTTTACTACTATTTTGATTAATAAAAAGCCGAATATGTCATGATGACTAAAAGACATCACCTATGATGCATGAGAAGCATACAGCTACCAAAAAGACAAATTCAATATACTAAAACAGCTAAAAGACCACTAACACAAACTAGACTAAAGATAGACCAAACAACAGAAAACTAAACTAGAAGCGTCAACCAAAAGCTTCCTTCCTTACAAGAATCAACCGTCACTGACAATCAATAGGCATGCGAAGGTTCTAACTTGTATGGTCTGTAAGCTTATCTCTAAAATGCATAGTTTGTAAGATTTTCATATAGAAACATTTAAACCAAATGTTTTATGATTTTAAAGTCAGTGGCATTAGTTTTTAAGTTTTCAACAGAGTGACATTGTTTCTAAAGTTTAAATTTGCTTGTTATCAGGTTATTTTTGCTCAAAAGATTCCTCTGATTTTAAAAGAAGTTAAGGGCGAGAAGGAAGAGTGGCATACCATTGAAAATGAAGTGCTGAAGGCTTGGATCGTTGCTCGTGCTTACACTCCCGAATATATTATTGCAAGGTCGGCCTTGAGCGCATCGGCTGGAGCCGTCGTGTCAGCTTTGATTTGGATTTCAATAATAGGATGGCTTTACCAGAGTCCCACTCTCAAGACTGATACAGCCTCTGATAAGCTAAAATTATTGGTAACTATTCTGCAAGTCTCTTTCATCCTCATTGGCTGGGTAATAGTTGGATGGAGATGGGCTATAGCTGCAGGGTATTACACAAGGTGGCATAAGGGCACCAAGCGCTCAGTTTGCAAAGTTGAAGATTATTGGACAAGGCACATAAAAGACTTGATTGAAGATACACAACCAAAGATTTTACAGGCAGAAAGGCTTGATAAAACAGTGAAAGAGCTTATTGCGCAGCCACCCACAAAAATCACGGTGCCAGGGATACTCTTGATGGTGGTGGAGCTGGTGCAATGGATAACGGTATTATTCAGCAAAATATGTTGGCTAGTCTCCTTGATAATTTTTCATAATAAATTCACTGATAAATTGGTATCCTTGATACTAAGGAAGCATGATCAGAACGAATTTGAAAAGTTCCAAAATTATGAAGCAATTTTGAAAGATCTGGATATGCTGGGGGAGACTCCACAAAGCCTCTGGATAGCTAATAAAAGTTCCATTGCAAAAGCGAAAGACGTTATCACACAGGGCCGTCTTGATGGGGAAACTAGTTGTAAAGTGTTGATTGATTTCCTTAAAAAAAGGAAGAGCACAGATGGTATAGATCTGACTAAGTTCAATCCTAAAAATCCTCCACAATTTCAATATTTGTGGAGGGCTTTAGATAAATATAAACCGTTAGAGGTGGAGAAACATTTTTGTGAGGCATCTAAAATATCTTGGAAAATGACAGCAGTTTCCTTGATCAGAATCATCATCCATCTCTATCCAATATCTGATTCTTCAGATTGCCTGGATATGCAGGATTGTCTGAATGTATACACTCAAGCATGGGAGATACTTGACTTTGTTGATGCTCTGGAAGCTGATGGAATCATGTGTGAAGCAGCTGATACATTCTTCCTTACACTACAAAAAAAAGTGAAGAAAGGGGACCTTCCGCGCAATCCTTCGCGTATAGCTGAAGCAATTGATGAGGTTGCAAAGGAGGCTGAAGAGAAAGCAAGTAATCCCAGTGGTTTGAACATTGCGTCCGCTGTGATTAATTGTCTTGGACTTGGGGCTAAGACGGAGGAGGGTAAGGTGGAGAAACCGAAGACTGAGGGTGAGACAGAGAAACCAATGCCTGAGGAACAAAAGCCTGATGGTCAGACGGAGAAGCCAAAGGATGCAGAGTTCGTAGGAGCCTATGATTCCATGGACTGGAAGAAGGTTGCAGCGGGAACTACTTTGTACAAGTTATGCAAAAGTATTGCTCCCAAACCTGATGCCAATCCCGATACTCCCAACCCTGGTCCACGTGAATTGTTGAGGGACTTACAATGTGCATTAGCAGATATTGTATATGGTTCCATAATAAAAGCCAGATCTGAATTAGTATTAAAGTCCAGAAAATGGGCGAAAGAGTCTGATGAAAACAGGATAGGGAGGGCACTTTACACAGCCGGGAAGGCAAAGACGCTGATGAAAATGGACAAACCTGAGAGAAGCAAGAGAGTGGAAGAAGCTGAGAAAAAGAAAGCCGAGGAAGAGAAAGCAGACAAAGAGAAAGCTGAGAAAGAGAAACGCGAGACCAATCTTACCGGCGCTCAACAGTTGCAATATTTGGCATCAGGCTCAGAGGAACATGAGATCGGTCCACCTGATGAATATCGCCTGGACATTGTCCCTTCAACTTTTTAAAGCTCTGAGTTAACATGTACTGGATTTAAATTTTCCTATTTGTTTTCTGTAGTGCATTTAGAACTTTGAAATTTATTACGTGTTAGATTTTCTCTATTTGTTTTTAGGACAAAATATGTAGTTCAAAGTAAAAGGTCGTGTGTTGTGTTGGAATCGGCCACTTACGTGTGTTTAGGCATAGCCGTAACTTATTGTATATATAAAAAGGTATTGTTTGTTGAATTATTTTAAAATTGTCGTATGTTTGTTTCTAATGGATGGTGTCAAAAAGAATATATATTGTATAACATTGAATTTAATTATATATTTTGTTAAAAGAATAGCATTTTTTATTTTATTGTTCAACAGTTTTATTATTCTAAAGAAAATTAATTATAGTTTATCAAAGTTATTAGAAATTATTATTAGTTTATTGAATTAGATATATAGTCATAGAAATTTATTGATTTATTTAGAAATAATGTTGTTTATGTGTTTCTTTGTTTGAGTATATTTTATTTATTTATTTATTAATTTTTATAATATGATATCAAAATAAGAATATTGTTGACACAAGTGGATGACACCTCATGTAACATAAGGAGTAAATTTATATTATAGCAATGTAAGACATGTTTCATATTGATCTAAGAATGCTCTTCTTTGAATACTTTTTCCTATTTTATAGATTTCACATATGTATACTTTTTTATTATTTAATAGAACATTCAATTGAGTTCATCTTGAACATCATCTTGGTGATCTAAGCTGGGGTGGGTCACACAAGGACTAAGGAGTAAAATCATGGATCTATTATTTTCTGTCATCTTTAGCAATGGTTATCCAGACATTAAAATAGAGTTCTTTCATTTTATGTGGGTTCGGTTTATGAGGTTGATAGAATGTATTGGTCTTATAGTGTATTTTATAAGTGTCGGACCCTTTAATACACTATGAGACCTACGCATTATATCAGCCCCATAGCCAGAAATTTCCATGTGCTATGCAATGTGTCTTTAATAGCCTTGTTGTTGATGTTACAGTAGCTATGATCAGATTTATTCAGGTCAACATAGAGAATATACATGTATAAGTGGCCTATTGGCCTTATACATTTAAATCAGCCGACCATGAAGGAGCGATTCATATGTACTAAATATGAAATATTTAATTAATTCTTATTAAGGGATGACTAAACTAAGTTCGACACCTGCTTGCATAAGACATGTTCTTTCATTGTGGGCCGACCCTTTGTGAAAGGGTGCTACACACATGTATATATGATGAATGATCTCATTCTAGGTCATTCATCGAATACAAGAGCAATACAAATAAGAGAACAACAAATCGGACTTCCAAGACATATCGTTTATCTTCATCAACATTTTGTATATCCTCTTCAATAGTTTGTGGATTATCTTGTGATCATCAAATAGTACATTCAAATCAGACTATGTGTTATCAAGTGTTTGCTTCTAGCTTCAAGGAGTGAAGAAAATCTATTGTAAAGACAACTTGTTTTCTGATAAATATAATAAGAGACATTTTGTTGTTGGGTTTTCAACCATCAAGTTGGAAGGTTTTCCTAGAGTATATGTTGTGCAAACTTGTGTAAATTGTCTTATATCTGCATTGTTCTAAATCTGACCAGAAAAATAACACCTCCAAGAACTAAATGGTGGCAAATTTGAAAGGTGAAATTCCCCCAAATTTAATGAAATAAAGTTTTGAGATAATGTCTTCTCTCAACTAAATCATTTTTTGGTGTAATTAATTATATTTATTAAATATTAATCATAGATATTAATATTAATCATAGTATAGTATATTAATAACATTTTATAATTCAATTAGTTATAATAGTATATTTTTTAGTATTATTAATTTATAGTTTTGTTAAATTGAATATATTTGATTTTAAATAAAATAATATATCATATTTGCTCATTATTCTACTTCAAATAATATTCTATTGTAATTAATACTAAATCATTGTCTCATAATGTATTTAAAGATCCAACACTTATAAAATACACTATAAGACCAATACATTCTATCAATTTCATAAAGTCTCCATTTTGATGGATGGATAGCGAGTGCTAAAGATGAGATCCATGAACTTAGTCCTTCTGTGACCCACCTCGGCTTAGATCGCCAAGGCATGACGGCGCCGAGTAAGAAAAAAATGAATCCAATGCACACTGGGAAAAGAAAATGGCCAAGCCATTGATGGTTTTTGACATAAGCTGTCTAAAATATTTTACACCGCTGGCGCGAAAGCGAAAACAAAAGTAAAGTAACACACATTTTATAGAAATATTGGAAAAGAAATATGGCTAAGAACGACCTTTGTTCAATCAAGCATAGTGAAAGTTCTTACATCTTACAAGACAATGGCGGACCAACAGTACAACCAGGTGGAGTGGTCCTCTATTGTATTGTCCAAACATTCATTAGATCAAGTCGTTGAGATTGAAGAAATATTATAGCATTGTCAGTTGTAATAATTTGATTTATGTCATCGTTGTACAGGATGCGTGGAAAGCATTGAAGAGGAAAGAATCACATGTTTTTTCCCATTTTATTGAGCGAAGTGATATATTAATTTTGATGCTTAAGTTTATGAGAGGCAACAGTGTACTGTCGTAGGGATAGGATGTGCTGAATAAATGCATATTTATTCAAAGAGGGCCATCACTTTCTTTCTTCACACTCAGATATTCAGGTAAGTGATCGTGACGAGAAATGTATTTTTCTTTGAAGAGGGACATCACTTCTTTCAGCCATACACATGGGTGGTTCTCATTTAATCAAGAGAGTCTAACCCAACACAACACTTTTATTCTTTTAAAAAACGATAAACATGATAAGTAAAAATCAATAAATGGAAACCAAAACCAAATTCAGGCTAACAATTGATTGGACACACTAATAAAATGTACATTTTACATATTTCGAAGAAAGAGACTCATGAATCTCACTTCTAATGGAATTTATATGTTGGGAAATACTCTTTGTTGAAGATCATTCAAAGAAGCTCTTCCACAATCTTTTATTCTTTCATATTCGAAGCTGTAAAAGACTTCATTCTCTCACTTAAAGTATGGGTAACTCTCTTTGAAAAAAATATGACGGATCTCATTATTCTCACATATGTATGAGACCTTGCGATGAGGTGTTCTTAACATAATCCTCCATATAAAAGGAGGACAAATTAGATAATATTACAACTAGCGCTTGAAATCAAAAGGAGGTGCAATGGTTACGTCAATAGTAAAATATAACTTTATGGATAAGGAGGTTTTTTAGTTTGACTTTTAAAGTAATCAATCCAACCGAGTATTTACAATTTCTTCCAATATGCTATTATTGTCATTTAATAGATATTTAATAAAAAAATTAAAATCATATAAATTAATATTTTTATATGCACACATATACATATGTATGTATATATTTATATACATATATCTATATCTATATACACCATAGAATTTTCATGTACTTAATTTAGAATTCTTAGATTAAATTGACTAATGTTATATTTCAATAATTAAATAATATAAATTGAAAAAACAAAACTCAATTTTAATAATATTCTATATATTGATGTAAAGAGCCATAGAATAATAAATTATGATTAAATAATTAATATATTTAGTAAAATAAAATTTATAGCAATGAGCAACATAAACTATTTAATGTAGATTTAAATGCCTTTTTAACTATTTTTTATTCCATAAATGATTGTTTTTTTCTTTATAAATATTATTATAAGTAATTTAGTTTTATAAATACTTGATACAAATATAAACATAAATTTTGGTGTTTGTCACAAAGTAATTTATAATTGATTAAAGCAAATCATGATAGGGAACTTATGTCCAATTTTCAAAATAATATCTCCCTCTCTCACAACCCATGATCTTAAATTTAATATTTTATAAATTATTTTAAATATTATTATTTTAAAATAAATATATTATATAATTGTATGTTTAGTGAAGATGTGAAATAAATAGTCTATTTGTAAATGTATATACAAACAAATGAATTACATATAGGAAAGTGCATTTTAAATGTTCACAATATATTAATAACCATCATTAAAATGTAAAGATACAAACATGACATGAATCACATGTTATTACATTGGGAAAATGAAACTATAGATCATCCAAAGGACAAAGAACCACCCAAAAAAGAGGCTTTCTTGAGGGAAAATCTAGAGCCACATATTCATCTTGAGTATTCTACATAGAAAATCTAATTTTTTTTGCATGTTTAATTATAGATTATAATATAGTTATACCTATTTTTCTCTAGCATCCATCATGGATTGAAAATGACCACCTATTTTCTCTATGTGCTTAATGAATAATAAATCTAAAAATTCTTACATATTTAATTATAGATTATAACATAGTTTCACCTATTTTCTCGAGTTTTATTGAATATTTATTTAAAAAATTTATATCAAATTTATATTTTTTATTTATGTTATTTTTCATCGTAAAATAAGAATTATTTTATTTAATATTACTCACTTAATAGCTATCAAAAAAAAAAAAAATCCTATAACAATGCCTCAAGATAATAATAAAAATAATTTTCTTAGCAATTACTTATAGTACACTAAAAAATGAAAATATCTTACTGTCAGCCAAAAGCTTCCTTTGTTACAAGAATTAACCATCAATAATAATCAATAGGCATGTCAAGGTTCTAGTTTGTATGGTCTGTAAGCCTATCTCTAAAATAAATAGTTTGTAAAATTTTCATATAGAAACATTTAAATAAATGTTTTATGATTTTAAAGTCAGTGGCATTGGTTCTTAAGTTTTAAATTGAGTGACATTCTTTCTAAAGTTTAAATTTGATTGTTGTCAGGTTATTTTTGCTCAAAAGATTCCATTGATCCTTAAAAAGGTCGATGGTGAGGAAAATAAGTGGCCTACTATTGAAAATAAAGTGCTCAAGGCTTGGATTGTGGCTCATGCTTACACTGTAGAATATATTATTGCCATGTCGGCCTTGAGCGCTTTGGCTAGAGCCGTCGTGTCGGCTTCCATTTGGATTGAATAATAGGATGGCTTTACCAAAGTCCCACTCTCATAATACAACCTCTGATAATCTAAAATTATTTGTAACTATTATGCAAGTCTCTTTCATCCTCATTGGTTGGGCAATAGTTGGATGGAGATGGGTTATAGCCACAAGGTATTACACAAGGTGGCATAAGTGTTGGAGTATAATACCACTAAGAGGGGGGGGCAGGGGGAATCAGTGGTATACAAATCCCAAATTATTTTGAATAACCTTTCAAAAATTTGAAACATAACTATCATGAGAATAGATATACTCAAAATAAAGAACTTTGGTAGACATTATTAACTCAAGATAGCAACTCAAACTTTTAACAAGACTAACATGAATAACATGAATAACATGACAACTTCTAATGAACTGCGATGAGGCATCATATATGAACATGATGACAACTTTAGCTAAATTGGGATGGGTATCATGATAAATGAAATTCACATATCAATATAAAAGATGCACCAACGATATTATGAAGAAATTTATGATAATCATTAGCTTATGAATATATGACATAAGGGAAAGGAATATCATTCTAAGTTGTGATAAATGATTGATATGTATTCATGCAGATCAAACAAACTATAGACAAAGTTCAAAATGTATTTAATGTCATAATTTTTTTTTTAAAGATATATGATTCATTTCTTAATTAGATGCTCTTTTGAAAATTGTGTCTCGTACTCCATTTGCAATGTTTGATTTTGGGTGGAAGAACTAGTCTAGTTTTAATAACACTATTATAGCACACTTAGTGTTCACGTGACTAATTGCCTTTTCAACATACCCAGCTTTTATGAATATGAAATCTAGAACTAGTAGATTTTACTGTGTTTGGAGATGAAAAATGAAGGTGTGGATCAAGATAGATTACAACTGAAATTCATACAGATAATATTTTTTATTTATAGTTTTAATATAATCAATTTGTGCAAGAGATAGCATTCCAACATATCCATTAATACTGGGATTCCAGAGAAAACCCTTGAAGGTCACTCTTACATTAGAGGTCACGTCTCTATATGTGACTTCTATTCATAAATTGTAGACTTTTGTCAGCAACAAACATGGGATAGACTCTTCACCAGAACATATAGATAGGCACTTAGCATCCTAACATAATGGCCATTACCAGTTCATTGGTCAGAGAACAACCCAATCATGAGGGCCTCTTGGGGTTGAAGGATATAAAATGTGATATCTACAATGAGGAATTCTTCTTACATTTTGCATACATGTCTACGAGGGCAGTTGCATCTACAAGATTTGACGTAATTTATGTACCCCTTGTGCTATGATAGATCTCCATGCTCTTTTCTAAAGCTCTAATTTTGAGATAACCTGGGAGTACGTTGGAAGATGAGATTTGATCTAGTTGAAAACCTGTTCGTTTCATATAGTAACAGAGTGATTGCTCATGTCCTCTATACGCTGCGAGATTGTTGTAAATTATATATCTGAATATTCACTCCTTAGGGTTAGATAAAGTCCTTTCGATTACTTCTCTGTACCTTCTTGCGGTAAACAACAAAAATTCTCAATGTAGGATGTCTTCCTTTGGATACACATTTTTTTTTCTCAGGTATAGTTTTGTGTCGACTAGATTGCGAAAAAAATAAAATAAAATTCCAAGACTAATCTTATCTACTTCTGTAGATATCATACCTATGTCCGCCTCTTATGTTAATTTTACATCATATGCATTTCAATTTTCTATTTTTTTTTACTAACCAATGTTCAGAAAAGAGATAATCATCTACATTTGTCTTTTTGGGCTAAAATTAACATTAGATAATTAGATAATATCTTGTTTTAGCTTGTTCACATTTGCATTCTCGTAATCATCCATTTTACAATCTTGAACCTCCATAAGACATCCATAATAGTGCAAAAAGCTACACTCATTTGAGAACTTGGAGAGGTGTGGAACAAGGGAGGAGTATCTACAAGCATGGTGGGGGGCATTTTGAGATGCCTTATTGCATTTCTTAGATTTATTAAGCTTTCTATTTTATGTTTTGTATCTCTCGATATGCTTGCTTAGTATAGTGTTTGATTCATGATTTCTAACACTAACACTTGTCAATTGCTTGTTGTTTTGTGTTTGTCTTGACAATATCCTAACCATTCTTTTTTGTAGAGCATCAACAATTAATCTAGATTGAACCATAATCTTAAATAAAAAATTAATTTTTGAAAATGAACACTAAACTAAATTGAATTATAAATTAAAATTAAATTGAACTCTAACCTTAAGACTAAATCAACTATATTATTTCATTGAATTATTTTTAAATAAGTCACATAAGGAATTTATTGAAATTGAAGAAAAATAAAATAATTCATAATTGATAATCTTAAATTTAAGAAGCATAGTCACATAACCCCAAAAAAACACTAAACCAATAAAAGCCTAAACATAAAACAAATCAAATAATAACCATAACACTAAGCTAATGTAAACCCTAACCCTATAGAAAACTAGATCGAAATCATAAACCAAATTAAACCTTCATTTTAAGACTACACCATATTTCACAAAACCTCTCTTAATGAAGTTCAAAACCTTAACTTTAAACCAAATTGTATCAAGTAACATTATACCATATGGAACCCTAAGCCTAAGCCAAATTCCACCTTAATGAAAATTCAAACTTAACCCAACTTCCACCTTAAAAAAATTAAACTTAACAATATATGAAATTTCCCTAAACCTTAAATCAAATGGAGCCCTATTTCTAAATAAATTTCAACCTTACCATTCAAAATTAAATCAAACTAAATCTTAATCTTAAACCATATTGAAATCTAACATACATACATACATACATACATACATACATACATACATACATACATATATAAATATATATAATACATACATACATACATACATATATATATACTACATACATACATACATACATATATTGATTACATAAAACGACCTTCCCTTTGAGGCAATATATGGAACGGTTCATATACTCCCTCCACTTCCACATTCATTGTTCATGTCTATCCTGGCGATCACAACAAAAATGTTTGAGATAGCCATCCTTTTGAATGGCTATGCATAATACCGTAGAGATATTCTATCAAACAGTTCATATACCTTGTCTATGCTTCCATTATATCCATACCCTGGTTCAAAGCTACTATCTTGGCACGTGCTAGTATTGTATTTATCAACTTGGAGACCTGTTATTGCGTAATGTGCGATTTTGTGATTTACTTACTATACCCATGTCATTTGTTTAGTACGATAATCAACTCCTTGAGACGTCATCTCACTTCCTCATTTGATGGTGTTAGCAGTATTCTTTTGGCAATGGATTTTCATGGTAAGCCACTAAAAGTAACACCACATTTGTTTTATGATCATCATAGTTCCCCTTAACATTTACATTGCACAAGTTAAATTTTTTACTGTATTGCACAAACTAGTTAAAAAAATAATTTTTTTTTATCTAAGATCATAAAGCTACGATCATTGATAGGACAATGTCTGTAAGCTTATAAATCCCAATTTTGATTAATACCCCTTTGGATTGGTGTGGGACTCTATATTCTAATCAACTGCATGCTATTCAATATTGGTCTTAAATTACACTCAAGGAACTAATAGTCTTATGCATCTCAACCTTGACAAATGTAATCTTTATATGTCGAATATGAAATTATATATTTGTAACAAATGAATAAAAAAAACACTCAAATTGCATTATGGAGAACTTTTGATCTTCCCACATGAACCTAGAGAAGCTTGCACATATCTACGAAGCTTTAGAAATATGCTAAAATATAGAGACATGAAGCGAAATATCATTAATAGTTAATTTGTCCTTATATATATTTTAAGTAAATGGAATGGGATACAATAGATGGTTATAAAATTAAAAAATAGAAGCATTAATAATCATAAATTATGTCATATATAGTGTTTTAAAGAAAGAGATTCTTAGATAGAATGTCCAAATCATACTTGAAGGAGGTTGGAGATGCATATGATTTACTAGTCCAAAAAAAACAAGTATAGTTATTTAGATTTTGAACTTTAGTTTTATGAATTATTGTTCAAAAATGTTATAGTTTATGAAGTGTTGAAGATTTTATCCTTAGATATTCTATTCTACTTTTATAAATAGTAGTTAGAATACTCTTAGTAATCTCAATAAGTATAGTAAGATGTTCAATTATAGAAATATATGATTGGCTTAAGATACAAAGAGATACATATTTTATTGTGTGTTGTGTGTGTGTTTTCTATAAATTTGAGTTAACAAAGTTAAAATTTAATATTATCAGCTTTACCATAATCATCCTCCATAAGCTTATGATTGACTAAACCAATTATAATCTAATTTAAGTTGGATCTCAAAAGGAGTTGTGTTCAAATAGTTAAGTTATTGGGTTTTGATTGTAGAAACCCAAGCTTGAGTTCCCAAAGTAAAACCTCAACATTGTTATGCATGGTGTACCAATATTACTACGGTGGACATGTTGGTCTTGGGAAGATGACAATTTTAGGGATGTTAACTTTAACTCTTGTCTATATTTTTCTAGTACTCTCTTCTGAAAAAAAGGGGATGTCTTAGAATATTGAATTAGTAAGTCTTTCTAATGATCAATTTTGTACATATATGCCAAATTTTATTTATTTTATATCAAGTAGTACTATTACTAAAATAATTATAGTTAAAAGAATAGACTTGACATTTGAATTTCATTCAAGTTATTTTGTGACCCCATAACCCATGAGTCACAAGATAAATTTCACATATAGTAAATAAGCTTTTACATGAGAAGATGTGGGGAAATGTTAGATTTTTTACAAGGAGAGAAACAACATCTTATTCTTAGATTTCAAATTTAAACTAAGACATTTTCACAACAATAATGATTTTGATCCACTCAATTTTTAGCTTTCCAAGATGTTTGTCAATTAAATTCTCATAGTTATACTCAAATTATCATCTATAAATTTACTTGAATAAACATCATTCTTGACTTTAAGGATGGTAATAAACTCCTTATTCTAGTAAAGGTATAGTTTCCAATTATAAACTTGTCAATCTAACAAATATCACAGTTTGTATCGGTTGTTTCTTATTTTTGAATGCATATTTTAATTGTTATGGACAAATGGCTAAGGAGGGATCATTTAAGGAGTGTTGAGTTTATTATTTTAACAACACATTTGAAGAAATTTCAATTTTCCTATAAAACAACAATATGTAGCCATTATTAGGATGTCTTAATCACCTTGCACTCATCTCCTAATGCATGATTCTAGGGAACTCATCATCATTCTAGACAAAGTAAATTTTAAATTAAATCTTCATCCTTGGATTATAATAAAAGAAAGGAAAGAGTAGACCCAATATTTCTCTATGAAGTGATCAATACATGTTAATAATTTGATATTATTTTTTATTGTTAAGATTATTGGAAAGATTAACATGTTTTATCTTATTGTACTTTATTAGTGGACTTGATCAACCCAACAACTTAGTACATGTTTATAATAAGCTATTGTATGAAAGATAATGGCGAGCGAGAGTGGGAAGGGACACAGGAGTGGGACTAGGGTTTCAGAGGAGGTTGTTGAAGACTCGAAAGATGGTGATAGTGATGGCACGTCTATGCCTTGTTTCATTTTAGTCCACTCTTCCTCTTCTTATTGTTTACTGGGTAGCCATGATAGCAGAACTGGAAGTGGTTGCAGGAGTCAATTCTGGTTTGATGGAGACTCAATGCAGTGGTTGTCCCTGATCGAGGGAGACGCTTGGCAGTGGGAAATTTGGCCTTTTATCGGTCTCCCTCTGCAACCCCTTTGTAGTTGTGGGTTCCTCATTGTTGCCCTCCCTCTTGGTCTAACCATGACCTTTGGATGTGTCACTCCCCCTGTCCTGGTGGGCTATGCGGATGCTATTTGGGACCTAGGTGGGTCTACCGGGGCTTGGCCTTTGTTAGGGTTCTTGGGCTCTTCTCCCCCCTTGGGCTATCTATTGCCTTTGGAGAGGATTTTTTCTTCACAGGGGACCTTTGTTCCTCCTTTTCTCCTCCTTACTTATTCTATAAAGATGAATAGCATATTGGTGGGGGAAAGGAGTGTCTAGTCAATCTTTTCAAGATGGATTTTTTTAAGGGGGTCTTTTGCCCTATTTTTGGAGGCTGGAAACAATTCTGCTTTCTTTACTAGAATGACTTTTCCTAACCACACTAATCCTATGGATGTGGATTATCTGGTTGTGTTGGTTTGTTTGGTTCTTATTTACTATGGGCCTCTATTTTTTGTGAAGGCTTCAGGAGCTTTTTTAGTCTCAGATCTTCTGTATGTGGGTGTGGTTGTTTTTTTGCCTCTGGACCTTTTGGTGTTGAATGGTGCTTGGAAGGCTTAGTTGGTGATTTGTATCTCTTTAGATCCTATGGAGGTGGGTCCTTTTCCTATAGAGGTGGAAAAGTGCTCTGATGGAGGGGAGATTATTTTCAGCTGGTTTTTCTCTATTGGCTTTAACTTGTGGGTTTTGGGACCTTTCCAAAAACATAGTTTACTGCTAGTTTTGGGAGCTTGCTCAAAACCCATTGTGGTTTGCAGGGGCCTTGATATACCCTCTTGTTGTGGGATCCATGCTTCTTTTATTTAATCACTTTTGGCTGGATGTTAATAGTTTTCGAGGGCCCAACACATACTATAGTTATTTTTGGTCAAGGGACGAGCTAGCCTTTTGCTGCCTGATTTTTTTGAATATGGGTAGGGGATCCCAAAAAATCCTTAATGTTTGTATGTGGGAGTCTATCGACTTCATCTAATGCTTTAGGTTGTGCTGCCAACTAGTTTGGTGCTGGTTATTTTTTATTTTTGGTTGTGCTAGCTTTTGGTTGGTTCTATCCAAATCTGTTATTTTAGTCTGTTGTTCTTATTTGCCTATCTTTATGGTAGAAGTTTCTTTGTAGGTTCCAGATCCTAGCAAAATCTGAGAGTTTCAAGTTCCTTTAAAACCTGATGTACGGGGTTTGTGTTCCCCTCAAAACTTGTTTTCCCTTAATCTAAAACTATTGTATGAAAGATACTTGTGTATTTGTTTCCATTCTATTGCATTTGATATATGAAAAGAGGATACTCATGTAGTCCATAATACATGATTATTATCTTCGAATATATAGTGATGAGTGACTACATAGTATGGAATATACATTTCATTCACTAGGTAAGTGTTATTTTAATATAGAATGATACTTTTATATTTAATGATGAAGTTACATGTAAGACAAAGGTATGAAGTTTTTGGTTAAGTGAAAAGCATGTTTTGAAGGGGCCCCAAAACCCTTTTACAGAGAGATATTCAAAAGAAAAGACATTAAAGACCAGCTATATAGATAAAAACATAAAAAAGAGACACATGGCTAAGACAAAAATCCAACAGGAAATTGAAAGAAGCAAAGGGACAACACATAAACAACTAAGGGATAACCACAAGAAACACACCTAAGAAAGTTTTATGATAAGCTCCATCGCTCCTTGCTCCAGCTAGACCATAGAGGCAACAACACCCTTTAGTTCCTCCACCTCCTTGGCTTCCTGGGTCATCTTCCTAGTACTTTCTTGAGTTCTTTTGTCATGAATAGTAGTCCCCCCTTCAAGAGTCAGAACCTTATCCTTGGTAATATCAATTGTGTTTTTTTCCTGATTGATCTGTTCTAGTTTGTTGATCATCACACTGAAGCTATCGAAAAAGGCTTTCATAATTTTTTGGCTTTGTTCTCTAGTTTTATTCAAGGTATTCTCATGTTGAGTACTTGCTTCTCCAAATTATTAAATCTAGCCTCCACATCATTAAATTGAGATCCATATGCACCATTGATAGCCTCTGCATCGCTGATGGCTCTTGTCAATTTATTTAGGTAGTTAGGTAAGGTAATGAGCTTCCTTGTTCCAACAACTTCTTAGGTATCCACTTTCCTATATGTTTCCTCATTCTTGTTCTTCAAACTATCCATCTCTGAATATACCCAATCATTAACTATGTAGAACTCCATCATCCCACTCTTTGCGGTATTGAGCATGGTGATAGGAGAGTTTCTGCTATCTATGTTGAACTCAGGAGGAGTATTATCTAGGGTCTCCACATTAGCACCAATAGTTTTATCATTGGGAGGGAGAGTATCAAATTCCTTCACCATCTTCCCATATTCTTCAACATCATCTGTCCTTTTATTGGGGTCCAAAGAATTGGATTGGACATTTAGAGAATCCTTCCCTTTCTCTGGGCTGATATCAATGATGATAGGGATCTTCTTATTTTTCTTCTTAGGCAGTGGGGTAACATAATCACCATCATCCCCTTCATCTTCTTCAAGCCAACTATCCTCCTCCTGAACCTTGCTCCTTTTTCCTTTAACCCCTTTTCTAGCTTTCTTTTTTTTGGACCCAGAAGCCATATCTTTGTCCTTCCCCTTCCTATAACCTTTCATAGAGGTAATCCTATGAATTTCATCTTCCCACTTAGTATCAGACCCCTTGTCTTCATTGTCTTCTAAGTTCTTAGAATCATCATCCAAATCTAAAATCTCAGTGATAGAATGTTGCACAGAGGAGGCCTTGACATGGTTGTATAAAAGTAACATTAACCCTTCATGCATGGGAGGGTTACTATCCAGATGTTCCCTAAAATCCTTAATGCTAGCGTTAAGGGAGATAAATAGATAGAAGGTTATAGACACCAAATCTTTATGGAAAAAATGATTCAGAAGGACAAGGTGACAACCATAGACATGAGAGTATCTACCATCAAGAGTAACATATTGCATGACAGCAAACAAAACCCATCTCCATACCTTCTTAATCACCTTTGGCGAGTAGTAGGTCTTGCTGAATTTTACCAACTTGGTATTCTGATACTCCTCCTTTGGGAATCTCTTGATAGAAGCCTCTGTGAGCTTTCTGTCTGTTTAAAATTTTTTGCCTCCCATCGGCACACCAGTGACTCCCGCGACTATTCCTTCGTCAATTTCAATCTTTCTTCATCCTATGGTAATTTTTCCTTCTTTCCAATTCTTCTTGAAAATTTTGGTAATGGTAGGGTTTTTCCCAACAATTCTCTCCATATACCCTTTCATCTTGTTCTTTTCTATAATAGCCCATGCCTTCGACTTATATTTCAATTCATCACAAGAGAGCGACTCAATTATTTTCCTATTACCTCCCATGGTGACAATTGCTAGATTTTTCCTTTCCTTCACAATGTTGAATAGGGCAAAAACAAAGATCAAAGTGCAAAGAAGGTCTTCAAAATAGAAATGGGCACCCACAAAGCATGCAAAGTCTTGTCTGTATTAAACTCCAGCTCAAGCTTTGAACGCCCCTCTTTCTGATTCATTATGGTCATTTTTATTGATAAGTATGTTGTCATTATTACTTATCACTTCCTCATATCCATGCACTATGTCATAAATGAGGAAGGCATGGGCCTCATGAGAAAGATCCAACTCACCTCTCTAGTTCATCTTGTGATCAACACAGGCAGCCATGTTGGAAACCAAATCAGCCTTACTGTTGGTTTCTCTATAATTATGAGATATAACACACTGCTTGAAAGACTTAATTATCTCATTGGCTTGAGATATGATATTTTTAATCATCCATGATGGGGAGGATAGACCCTTTAGGCATTTAACAATGTTATTAGAATCTCCCTCGAGCCAAACTTTACTAAATCCAAACGATTTAACTAGAGCAAGGGTTTGGTAAGCAATCATGGCATTATTATTTTTTTTAAATTATGAATTTGAAACATTTGTATATATAGTTTGCATCATAACTTTTATTGGGAAAATGATTTGATTGAAATTATTTGTTAATATAAAATAAATAAATAAAGGTAAAAGAGATATATAAATCAAAAGAAAAAAATTGATGTATTTGATGGGAGTAGCTAAAATGATGAAATAACCCTTTTTAATTTAAAAAGGGAGATAAAAATATAAAGGATATTATAATCCTTTTCTTTGATGAAATGATAATAAATAATGTTTATGAAAAACTCTCTTAAAGGAGACTTATAATTATATTTATTAAATGATAAATAAGGGTGACCTTTTCAAAAGGGTGTGATGGTCTGGAAACCACCCCTTATAAGGTTGTATAAGTCATTTTATGTGAGGCTTGGAAGGGGGCACACAGATCACTCATGGAAGAAGAAGAATAAGAAGAAGAAGAAGAAGAAGAAGAAGAAGAAAGTGGTGACTTGGTGTGCTATGAGGCATTTGGAGAAGGGGCACATAGTGTGTGTCCAACTCGGAGTACAATGTACACCCAAGAGTGTCCTGGTCAGGGTTGTGTCTTTCATGCTGTGAAGGCATGCAAGGTTCTATGTAAGAACATATTCCCTGCATGGAGTGATATAGACATAAAGATCCCAATGCCACTGTAATCTTCTTAGAGTGAAAATGGCCATTCCAATTGCTCTATATTAAGATAAGTATTGGAAAAATTGATGGTATAAGATATAGAGAAGGTTTTATATATGATTTGATGATAATATGTTTGAGCTATGTGGCTCTTCTATTTAATTTATTATGGAAACAATTAACTTTATAATTCTTATTAGATTATTACATGTCATAGTCACTTTGTCTATTTACATCTAGTATAATTTTATGACATATTATAATTGATCTTAACATTGGTATTCAATCTATTAATTATATTGCAATTACTTAATTAAATCTTGGAGAAAAGTGTCATCACATGTGTCATGGTCAATAGGTTAGATGCTATGACATTGTCATTCAAATCTTATCAATTTGGTTTTTTTTTACTTGCACCATTTATCTTCCGTAGACTTCTTGAGATTCCTCTTTTGTAATCCATTTATAGGCATCATAATAATTTTAATTTTCTCTTATTTAGTTCTTATTACTTGGGTTCCTACTGTAGGGCAAAAGTCTATTGAAAAGTGTGTCATGTTGACTATTTCTATTTTGTATTTTTCTTTTGTCATGTTTGTATTTGTATTTTGTATTAGTTCTATTTTTAAAAGTGTGTCATATTGACTATTTATATTTTGTATTATCAAATGTGTTAAATTTATGTACATTGATTGTTATTAGGATTTGAAACATTTACATTCTATGAAATTAAATATAATATTACTCATGAAGATGGATGAAAAGATGGATTAGATTATTGATTTAAATTAAAATAAAGCATGTGGCACTTGCACCTCTCATGTAACTAGAAAGATTATTCACAAGAATTAATAAATCAAAGTTGATGTTCTTGCTTATATAGCTACCATTACCCTTAGGTTTCATATATCTACTACACTTACATGGGTAGTAAGGCAGTTTAAGTAGGTCAAAATTTGCCAGTTATGAGACTCTTAATATAATCTTTAGGTAGCTCTCCGACTTATCATTTGATTGAAGTTTCAGAGTTTTAAAATGGGAGAACTTGTATTATGGCCCTTATGTAACTAGATTACCCAATAAAATAGACACAAATAAACTCCAGTGCCAATTTTTATAGTTTTATTTCATGTTCCATCCACTCTTGGCACTGAATGTGCAAGGATTTGTTTCAATAAGACTCAGTTCAAAATGACTAACTTTTGTTGCTCTATCCATAAATAAATCAGATAAAACCAACAAAACCAAAATTATTCTTTCATCTTTAGTAGGAATTTAACCGCCCTGAAGCCCTTGTTAGTACTAGAATTTGAGAGTTTTGAATCAAAGTTATTATCCTATTGATTTACTTTCTGCCTTGCATATTTCCCTCATTTCTACCAGTCTATGAGGATTTGTTGAGTTAGGGTTTGTAGCATATGTTGAATCATATATTGTTTTAGCTATTGCATAAATTTAATATTGAGAAGTGGCCTTCCCTTCATGATCCTGTTTGAATCCATATGCTTAGATAAATTAATCTTCTTTAGACTTATTTCTCTTTTCTATCTCTTATCCTTTCTAAGAATTCACTTTTCCCCGATTATGTCTACTTACAGGTCCACATGTGTGTTTGATAGTCATTTGAAGGGCGATTGTCACCAAGGTTGTTTATTTTCTAAAATTTGGCCTATGAGCCCTTGTAAGCCTAAAATGGCATAAATTTGCATTATGATGTAAAACATATTGGAAAGCCTCATGAAGCATTTACTCATGTCATTTTGATGTTAGGGAATCATCCTAGGAGGTTTAGTTTAAGTAAAAATGCATAAAAGACAAAAATGCACATTTGAGCAAAAGTTGTCATTGTTGCTTGAAAACGTTTTGCTACTTTTTGAGCAACTTTGCATTTTTGAGAAAATGGGTGGTTAGCAAACCAATAAAGATTTGGTTATGAAAAAAATAGAATATAAAATTATCCTTGAATGATTTTACACGGGTTGGTAAGTTCTTGAGAAAGTTTGAATCAAACTTGAAGACAATATCTAGATTTTGCCTTATTCTTTTGTCATTTTAGTAGAAGTAGTCCATACACAATGGATTGATCTTGTTACTATGATTCCATGAAGTTTTAGTGGATGATATTTTATTTCTCTAGAAGTTTTTATATCTTCTCTTTGTGTAGGTGTGAGGTGTGTTTGTAAATTATCTCTTATTTTACTGCTCTTGGTTTGAACAAGGGTTCAAGAGCCCAGTCATGGTTCCAACTTGAAATCCCTTGAGTTTTGTGAAATAAACCTTGGGATTCAAGTCATGGAACCCTTTTATAGTGTATATATTATTTTTAATGGCCTTAAAGTTTTTGGGAAGTAACTTTCTATCATTTCCTAGGCAAGCTCTATCATAGCTCGGCTAGGAATATGACTATCAATTTTGTCTTTACTTGCAAGGATGAGAAGATATGAATGTACAAAGTGTTTGTAATGGAAATGTGATTCAGGGAAGAGTCTAAGTGAAGAAGTGGAGGTGTGATAGAGTTTAGAAGCAATTAAAACCTTTTGGAGAAGATTTCTAACTCATAACCCCTCAAAAGTGCCATTTTAGGGATTTGTACCACTACGGATAGACCAGACAGCCTACCCTAGTGGATCCAAAAGTTTGTCCAAAAGGGTACTCAAATCACCAAAGGTGTTGGGATGTTATTTGAATTTTTTATGAGAATTTTCCCAAAAATTGGCAAGGTAGGGCTAATTGGGGCTCTAGGATACTAGGCCTAGAAAGTAGGAGGAAAATGGAGCAATGAGGAAATGGTGAGAAGCCAATTGAAGAAGAAATTGAATGGAGTTGAAACACCTCTAAGACACCCCCTAAAAACCCTGCAAGTATATGTTGGAGGTTGGATGATCTAATGGTTGGATTTACTCTTGTGAATCCTAGCCATGCTTGAGAGCAACTATAGCAAACAACTTGATAGGGAGAAATCCAAGAGAGTTGGATTGTTTGAGTTGTTAATGGACAATGGAAGAGTTTGGAAGCCCACTAAAACATCCTTTACCTACCTATTGATCCAGGTGTGACTCTCTTTGAGAACCTCTCCTCATCAAAGTGGTTTCAGAGCAAGCTAAGATTTGGGAAGAAGCCAGTTCATGGTAGAGACTGAGTCGGTAGGAGAAAGTAGCCTCAGGATGGTGACCAATGAAAAGTTATCCAGGAAGGTAGAAGATCAAGAGGAAGAGAATAGACTCCTCAAGGTAAGACTACGACAGTTGGAGAGAAAACTAGACATAGTTGAAGACAAGACTGAGAAGGTCACAATCAAAATCAATGAAGGGAAGGCTAAAGAAGTAGTAGAAGAGGATGGCACACCTAAACCAGATCCTATACTTCCTGAAGAACCTTTTCTTAGTGCCATTAAATCCTTAGGAGGGAAGTCCCTAGAAGGAGCGCCACTTTTTTATGGAAAAACGAAACCAGAAGTGGTCATGGAATGGATTGAAGGATTGGAGAATTACTTTGAATGTGATGGGATTAATGAAGCACAAAAGGTGAAGGTAGCCATTTAAATCTAGATTGAGAGGAGCAACTTTGACTTAGTGGAAATTCATCCAAGAGGAGATACAAAAGGAGGATAAGGACCCAATAGCCACCTAGAAAGGAAAGCTAGCAAAGGTGAGAGAAGCCTATATCCCTAAAGACTATGAAATTCAATTGAACAAGAGGAGACAAAACTTGAGACAAAGAGAACTAGATGTGAGAAGCTACAACGAGGAATTTCAAAAGTTGTGTCTGAGGTCTAAGGTGGTGGAAGATGAAAGCATCTAGGTAGCCAGGTACTTGAATGGCTTGAGATGGAATATGCAAGAAGAGTTGAGTTTGTTGTGTCCTAGTACCATTCATAAGTGCTATCAATTGGCACTGAAGATGGAAGAAAAGAGTAAAAAGAAACAAGAACAAAGCAACAAAGGTAGAGGTAGGGGAAGAGATGGTAGAGGTCATAGAGGTATCTATGGTGGAAGAAGTGTAGACCAAAGATCCCAAGGGGAATCTAGGTTGGTAGAGAAGAGTGGGCAGTCCAATATCAAGAGAAGCTATAGAGGAAGGGGATATAGCAACTCTAGTAGAGGAAGGTCTAGTGGATCATGAAGAGGATCCTATTTCGCCACAATGAAGTGGTACAATTGCCATCAACTTGGACACCTGGCCTATAGATGTCCTGAGAAGTCTTCTTCATCCCAAGGAGGTGAGAGGAGAGTAAGCTATATTAAAGAAGATCCAGGAAATATGAAGGCATCAGAAGTGAGTTTAGATTCTAAGGTTGGAGAGAATCTCACAGTGAGAAGAGTCTTGATCAAAGAACCGGTTAAGGAGGAACCTAGCCAAAGAAGATTTTTATTTTGGATAAAATGCAAGATTATGGGTAAAGTATGTAGAGTGGTGGTGGATTCAGGTTCCACTGATAACATAGTATCAGAAGAAGCAGTAAGTAAGCTCAACCTACAAAGAATCCCACATAGTGATCCTTATAGGGTTACTTGGCTCAACAAGGGGCAACATGTTCTAGTGAATGAACAAACTTGGGTGGAGTTCACTATAGGAGGCTACAAGGACAAAATCTTGTGTGAGATCTTGCCAATGGATGCATTCCACCTACTCCTAGGTAGGCCTTCACAATTTGACAGGAAACCAATACACCATGGGGAAAAGAATGCCTATACTTTTAAAAAAGATGGGATCACCTATAAAATTTAGTCCATAGGAGACCAAGAAGAGGGCAGATCAAAAGGTCCCAATGTGTTACTAGTTGGTGAGAACGAGTTCATTAACACTTTCAAGGAAGGAGAAGGAGTGGGGTTTACACTTGTAGTAATACCAAAAGAAGAAGGCAGGGATAAGAAAGTATGCATTTCCAATGAAGTGAAACAGATTGTAAATCAGTTTAAGGACATTATTAGTGATGGAGCACCTGCAACCTTGCCTCCTCAACATGTCATAAGTCATAAAATTGACTTCATACCCAGAGCCTCATTGCCTAATAAGGCAGCTTATAAAATGACACCAGAGAAGAATAAAGAGGTAGCTAAGCAAATACAAGAGCTCTTGGATAATGGTTTGATAAGGAAGAGCATCAGCTCATGTGCAGTTCCCACCATTTTGGCCCCAGAGAAGGGAGGGATTTGGAAACTTTGCACTTATTTTAGAGCTATCAATCAGATTAGAATCAAGCATAGGTTTCCCAATCCAAGAATTGAAGACTTGATGGATTGTTTAAGAGGTGCTGAATACTTCACCAAGATAGACCTCAAGAGTGGTTACCACCGAATCAGAATCAAGGAGGGAGATGAATGGAAGACAACATTCAAGACCATAGAAGGAATTTATGAATGACTTGTTATGCCATTTGGACTCACAAATGCCCCTAGCACATTCAAGAGACTCATGAATGAAGTACTCAAAGATTATATTGGTAAATTTGTTGTTTTTTATTTAGATGACATCTTGATTTTTAGAAAGTTTAAAGATGAACATCTTAAGCATATAGAGATTGTATTAAAGAAACTATGTGATGAGTAGCTAACTATCAATTTGGAGAAATGTGAGTTCATGAAACAGGAGTTGATATATCTTGGATTTGTAATCTCAAGTGGTGATTTGAAGATGGATACCAATAAGGTGGAGGCCATAGTTAGTTGGCCTACACCTAAGACAACAAGTGAAGTGAGGAGTTTTCATGGCTTGGCACAATTTTATAGGAAGTTCTTCAGAAGGTTCAATGAGATATGTGCACCTATGCTTAATACAATAAAAGGAGGTGTGAAGACTAAGTTTCAATGGACAAAAGAAGCACAAAGAGGATTTGATATCTTAAGGAAAAAGGTGGCTACTCAACCAGTACTAGTTCTTCCAAGCTTTGACAAGCTCTTCACCATTGAATGTGATGCAAGCAACATAGTAGTTGGAGCAGTATTAAGTCAAGATAATAGAATAGTTACATTTTTCAGTGAGAAGCTCAATGATGCCAATAAAAGGTATTCTTCTTATGATTTGGAGTTATATGCTCTTGTTCAATCACTTTGGAAATGGAGGAATTATTTGTTACCTAAAGAATTTGTGGTTTATACTGATAACCAAGCTCTCAGTTTCCACAATTCACAAGAAACATTGAATCATAAGCATATAAAATGGGTAGAGTATTTGCAGTCATATACTTTTACCATTTGTTAGCACCCTCACAATTTTTCATTTAGAGTGCTCATGCTTGCAGGTTGCCTTTTGGTGTCTTTATTTCTTTTGTGTCTCTTGTACCTTTTCATTTTGAACCAAAGCCATTGAACTTTTAAAAATAGTTCAATAGGTTCAAGGTTCAAGGCACGTATAGAAAAATGTCTTTAATAGCCTTTATCTCCACTAAAGCAAGCACGTTATTGTTATGCGTTATGAAATTTGAACCTGTGAACCTTTTTGGTTCAAGGTTCAGAACGTCATTTTGTGAGTTGCAGCTATGTAATGTTGTTTAACAAGTGGGTGTCAATATGTCTTAAGTCGGCTTTGAACTTGAACCTACTGAACCAATTGTCTTTTCGGTTAAATGGTTCAAAGTTATTGCTTATTAGTCACTGTTATTGCTCGTTCTCGGTATTGTTCTGAGCTGCTAGTTTGTTGTTGTCCTTCTCGGATGAACTTGAACCATTGAACTCTTTGTAAGATGGTTCAAGGTTCATAAGGTTCACTTCAAGCTGATTCTATGACTTTGTTAACACTAAAAGCGTTGCGGCAAGAAGGAATATTCCCAACAACTAATAGTTTAAAATTTAAATCTAGAAAGTAATCATGAGAACATTAACTATTTTGCGAAAGTGATGGGCAATTAAGAAGGTGTCAGATTTTCGGTCATTTCTTTGTTACTTCACATGCTCAAGTGAATCATTATGAAGCATGTGTGGTTTTCTTGGTATTTTCCCATCTGTTTAAAGGGGATAGATGAATTTAGTTCCATAATTTGTAAGAGTTGCAGCTGCTATAATTGAGCAAATTGGAGGTGCTGAAGGTAAATTCATCTCTACTTTCCTAAGAAGGTTTTCAGATTCGTGGTGGTAATGGGTAAGTTCAGACGATTCCCCTATGCTTTATTTCTTTAGTTCTGAGGATTTATCAGTACAGAAAGAAACTCTTTATCTTGCTAGAGTAGAATTCTACCTTGTTTTAGAATTGCTTGATTAAAAGTATAGATAGGCAGTATGAGGCCGGTATTGCTGAAGCTTGGTCAGACTTCATGTTTAGTGAGCATATTACCAGAGTTGGATGATACTTCGTTGGCTCACACCAATCTAGAGGATTTCCTAGAAAGAACCAAGAACCATCAACCTTGTTCAATGATGGAGAAAATAGTGAGAAGGGGTCTCATCGAAGCTGCTGCATTTCCACTTGCTGCACCATGTCCTGATTTGGTGATTGCTTACATGAATAGGTATGATGCAGAGAATAGATGCATAAGAATGAGTAATGGTGAGCTGCTATTTGGTATCAATAGTGAAACAGTAATGGTGGTGATGGGAATCCCACACAAGGAATCATATGAGGATTGGTCTATTGGGACCTCACCCGCCTTCTTCTCAAAGAAAAAGAATATGTATAGGAGTATAATTTAAGGAAACTAGCTCCTTAACATTAAAAAATGAGGGTCATGACTGCTAAAACCCCTGACTAGAGAGCACTTCATCACAAAAGTGTGAGATATTGTTATACTACTGAATAGGCTAAGAGGGAACTCACACTCCGTTTACTGAGAGGATTGGATGTATTTTTACATTCAGGTGGTACTGTTATCTAGTGATAAATATCTTGATTGGGCCTAGGTTATTGCAAAGAGACTCCATGAAGGTTTGAGTAACTTTGTGGGTATGTGAATATGTCCTCTTATCTTTTCTACATACTAGCTTGTACTAGAGATTGACCTGGTTTGCTCAATAAACCATGGGTGGATGGCATGAAGGTGTATGATTAATACCCTTTGTTACAGCAGCAAAAACATGTAGAACATATTGTCAAATGGAATGGTGTCTTCATAGGGAGACTTTCTTTTGAACTTCAGGGTGATGTGAACAAGAGGATGTCAGTTGAAGTAATGGAGTTAATAAGTATATATGGAAAATTCTTCATTCAATTTCCAAGGTTCACCTATCTTCGGGTAGGTATTTTTGAGGGTGAACCATTCAAGCTACCAAGGTATGCCTTCGACAACTATTTACTTATAGAGGTGAGCACGAAATTAGCTCATATTGATAAAAGGTTGGGAGAAAAAGGCAAATCTGGAGTTTCATTTTCTATAGAACTTGGATACTACAGTTGTAAGTCAGTATCTGATTCTTTAAATTTGGAATTGGAATTTAAAAGAATGCACCTACAACCCTATGTTGCTAGACATAGGTTTGATAGCAGAGGTTATGCCATGGAAAATCTAAATATGGATGACCATTTCCATCATAAGCCCTAGTTGGAAGATCACTAGGAGAATTGCAGTGATGAATATGAGGTAAGAAGGAGACTATGGTCAGGATTTAATCTGTAGCAGATAGTCACCATGAAGCTTCCTATCAATGTATCTGAAGTTTAGGAGGTAACAGGGGAAGATATTCTAGATCCTGAATTCAACAACAAAGTTCAAGGAAAGCCAATCCCTGAGATTGACTGGAATAAAAATGAAGATGATAATGTTCAAGCTAAAACTTTCAATGTTATTAGGGGAATTGAGAAGTGGTTGAGAGACCACAAATTTAAGAAAGGATTGCTCATATCCTCCCATGAACTAAGAGTTGATTCACATACTATGACTCAACTCCCTATTTCTTCCACTAATAAAATTGTTGATGTTGCAGGTGGTTCAATGCCATGTGTTGAAAAAATCCAACCTAGGAGTTCAAAAAGGTCACCATTAGGTTCTACAGTAGTTTGAGTAACTCAGTCAAGGAGCAAGAAAAAGAGTAAAAAGCCAACATTGAGCCAGATTGTTGTGGACTTGGATCCTAGTGAAGAGGTAGAAGTAACAATGCATCAACAAGATTTAGGTGAACCTGCGGTGCAGGAAATAGACATAGGTAAGGAAACAAAGAGTGAATTGGATCCCATGAACACTCTGGTTATTGTTAATTCACCAGATACTCAAACTACTCCTCCATCGAAAGAACTTGCAAACACAAAGTGATGGTTGGAAGCTGTTGTTGGAAAGAAATGAAGTGTGGTTCCAATAAAAATCCCTATAGAAGACATGGTATGTAAGTGTCTTGGAAAGGTATCCAAGCCAAAAAGACTCAAGATGTAGATAATGCTTGAGGTGGATAAAGGAATAGGTCATTGGACAACCGAGATAGCCAAGCCTATTCTAGATAGAGATGTAGATAAGGCTACTGAGGATGACTTCATAGTTGAAAAGAAATTGATCTGGGGGTTGCTTCACGAGCCATTGATGTTAAAAATTTGGAGTCTTCCACGAAGAGAATGATTTCTAGAACATGGAAGGACAAGAAGGATAAAAAGGAGCTGAAGCAAATCATCACTCAAATGGTTGAGTACATCAATGCCATTCATCATCGAAATCCTCAACCCTTGTCACAGATGGCAATATCATTTGATCCCAAATCTCCAACAAATCAAAAGATATTGGATCAAGTCCAAAGAAACAAAATGGTCATAGAGATGTTCAATAAATGGGTAGATCTTACCATTTAGCAAGGTTCAAACTATATTGTCAGTCTGGTGAAAGTATATGAGGATGCTGTGACTGTGAGAAAAGAACTAGAATTAGAGGCCATTGCATGGGAGAAAGAAAGAACCAAATGAGTGGCAGTTCCTGCACAGATGAATGATATACAAAAATATGGAGTGATGAAGTTCTTGGTTGAGAAACCTATGGAAATCCTGGATGATAATGTATTATGTGTCAAGGAAAAATGTGGAGTGGCATAATTCAATTATCAAACAGGGCCATGAAGAATCTACTAAGCTACTAAAAGGGTTAACAGATTTAATTGATACAATGCAAAAGGATCTCAAATGCATTGACATCCAACTTATGAAAGATGATGCCCAGATAATTGAGTTGCCACAAAGATGACAAAAATATTCTAGGAAAGGATACGACTCATTTAAAAGACAAAGTCCTTGACTATGAAGGACTTCTCAAACATAGCCAGGATTGAATCAATGGTCGCGGTCCGTTCTGATCATCTAGAAGCACACAAGGAAAGGGTGACACAAGTGAATATGGACAAGGAGGATTGGAAGCAATGAATCCAACACATTGGACTCCCCTACTTTCAGGTTATCCTAAACTTCTCGGTGTCACATTTAGAATGGCTTGATGTGTTTAATTCTGCGGCAAAGCAGGATAGACCAGTGGCTTCCTCTGCCATAGTGGAGTCATGATTTATTTAAGGGATGAGTTGTCAACCTTTCTGTGGTAGTTTATTTTAGTTGCTCTTGTTTTTAGCAAATAGTTTCTTTAACCTCTAGTTAAAGTAAATTTTTAATGATTATGTAACAAACTATGAGCCTGTAGGCTATTTAAGCTAGGAAGTTAGTTTATGTTCAAGTCCGAAAAAATGTGATTTTTTAGGGAACAAACAATTTTTTTTTTTAGTGAATTTATTTAAAATGGAATGACTGGTTTAGTAATAAAATGTTATGGTGTGCAATCTTTGAATCTGTGTTTTTAAGGATTGGCAATCTTTCTTAAGAAATAAAGCTAATTTGCATGATATCATTTTGTTATCAGTTATTTCCATTTTTCCTGAATTCATTATTACCATTAATTGCAAGTAAATTCATTGTGGTTTGAGATGTGCTGATCCCACTTGTCCTATAAGACATGAGAGAGACTCGATCAGATTTCATACTACTATACATTTTCTTTTTTCTTTGAATTTATGAAATGAACATGTGTGAAAATCAAAGTTTATGAGCTCTTATTTGATCTTCAAAATATTCTTTATGTTTTATATTAAAAGCATTCCTTTGTGTTAATGGATGAATGCTAAAGCCTTTCCATGCTTCTTGGTTAAAAGTGTACTCATTTTAAATTTTTTCTGCATAAAATTCATTGCAAATCATATGAGGAGCTGCCCTCTAATGCAAATGATGGATTTTTAATTGATTCATCCAACTGCTGGTTTATTTATTTCCTTTAATAAAGGGGTAAACAAGAGTCATATTATTATTCAAAGAAAGTGAACATTACAATCTGAAGAAAGGGACAAATCTGTTAACCAACACCATTAAACATAAGAAAGGTCAATGTAATAGAGTTTTTGATGCATCAAGTAGAAGGTTGCTAACAGTTCAAGAAGTGCAGCTCAAGAACATTGGAGTGGATAGTTTCAAGGGATTATAACAAGATGATGGAGACCTTGCTACCATCTACAAGGTTTTTCAAGAGTTTAGAAATCATTTTCATGGTGAATATGTAGATTTTACTTTACAAGATGGTCTTGTGTTCAAAGGAGGACAACTTTGTGTACCTAGAGGGTCCATGAGAGAAAATTTGATGCAAGAGAAGCACAATGGTTTCTTAAGTGGAAATTTTGGATTGAATAAGACTTTGGAACTCAGCCAAAGGTTCTCCTATTGGCCAAAGATGCAAAGAGATATAGAGAATATGTGGAGCAATGTGTGGTTTGGCAAAGAGCCAAGGGTGATTCTTCTAATGCTTGTCTTTATCAGCCTTTACCTATCCCAATCCAGCCATGGGAGTGTGTAAGTATGGATTTTGTTGTTGGTTTTCCCAAGATAAAATTAGAATTTGATAGTATCTATGTTGTGGTAGACAGATTTCACAAAATGGCCCATTTTATTCCATGTAAGGTGACTCATGATGCTAGTCATATTGCTCACTTATTTTTGAAGGAAGTCATTAGGATTCATGGCTTACCTATCAGTATAGTATTAGATAGAGATGCAAAATTTATTGGTAATTTTTGGAAGACTTTATGGCAAAGATTGGGTACTAACTTGTCTTTCAGTTTAGCCTACCATCCCCAAACAAATGGACAAAAAGAGGTGGTTAATAGAACACTTGGAAACCTTCTTAAGTGTTTGACAAAGGAGTATGGACAAGCTTGGGATCAGATTATGCATCAAGCTACGTTTGCCTACAATGACAGTGTGAATAGATCAATCGTAAGAGCCCTTTTGAGATAGTTTATGGCCTTAATCCCAGAGGTGTTTTGGAGCTCAGAGATATTGGGAAGATGGGAAAATAGAGAAGACATGATATGGACATGGCTCAATCCATGCAACAGATTCATGAGCAGGTTAGGAAAGCATTACTAGACACCTCTCAAAGGATCAAAGATAAAGTACATGAAAAGAGAAAGGATATACAATTTGTTGTTGGAGACCTAGTCATGGTTCATTTGAACAAATCAAGCCTTCAAAAAGGTGTACCTAGTAAACTTCAGATGAGGAGAATTGGACTTTGTAAGGTCTTGGATAAGTATGGAAACAATGGCTACAATCTTGACCTACCCAGAGACATGGGTTTATCTCCTATACTCAATGTTCCAGACTTGGTGTAGTATAAGGGCACACTTCCAAAGGAATGTAGAAGAGTCTCCAAGATCTCTCAATCACTTTCAGACCTTCCCTTGCAACCTTCAACCACACCACAAGCCGAGAAAGTATTGGATTCTAGAATTCTGAAGAAAACAAGGCACACTGCCTATATGGAGTATTTGGTAAGATGGAAAAAACTTCCAACATCTAAGGCTAGTTGGGTTCTTGAAGTATACTTTTCTAATCTTGGAAAATCCCCTCTCTTTGTTTCCTAAAGGAGTCACTTGACTTATTTCCCATTGGGGGAGTATGGTACAGGACCACCTGGCTTTTAACAAGTTTGTTGATTCATTTTCAAATTTTGGTGTGATAGTTCATATTTTGGATTAGTATTTGAATAATGGACTAATTAGAGGTCCCCATGTGTGTTTGATAGTTATTTGAAGGTGATTGTCACCAAGGTTGTTTGTTTTCTCAAATTTGGCCTATGAGCCCTTGTAAGCCTAAAATGGCATAAATTTGCATTATGATGTAAAATGTCTTGTAAAGCCTCATGAGGAATTTAGTCATGTCATTTTTTATGTTAGGGAGTCATCCTAGGAGGTATAGTATGAGTAGAAATGCATAAAAGGAAAAAATGCACATTTGAGCAAAAGTTGTCATTGTTGTTTGACAACTTTTTGCAACTTTTTGAGCAACATTGCATTTTTGAGCATATCAGTGGTTAGGAAAATGATGAAGAGTTTCATATGACCAAAATAGAATTTAAAATTCTCCTTGAATTATTTTACATGGGTTGGTAAATCCTTGAGCAAGTTTGAATCAAATTTAAAGATAATTTCCAGATTTTGCCTTATTCTTTTGTCATTTTAGTAGCAGCAGTCTATACATAATGGATTGATCTTGTTACTGTGATTCCATGAAGTTTTAGTGCATGATATTTAATTTCTCTGGAAGTGTGTATATCTTCTCTTTGTGCAATTTTGAGGTGTGTTTGTAAATTGTCTCTTATTTTACTCCTCTTGGTTTGAGCAAGGGTTCAAGAGCCTAGGCATGGTTCCAACTTGAAATCCCTTGAGTTTTGCCCAGTGACCCATGGGATTAAATTAATGGAACCATTTTACAGTGTATATATTCTTTTTAATGGCTTGGAAATTTTTAGGAAGCAACTTGCTATCATTTCCTACGTGAGCTCTGTCAAAGCCCAGCTAGGAATATGACTGTCAATTTTGTCTTTACTTGTAGGGATGAGAAGATACGAATGTGAAAAGTGTTTTTCATGGAAGTGTAATATAGGGTAGAATCTAAGTGAAGAGGTGGAGGTGTGATAGGGTGTAGAAGCCATTAAAACCTTTTGGAGAAGATTGCTAACTCATAACCCCTCAAAAGTGCAATTTTAGGGATCTGTACCAGTACGAACAGACCAGACAGCCTACCCTAGTGGATCCAAAAGTTTTTCCAAAAGGGTAGTCAAATCATCAAAGGTGTTGGGAGGTTCTTTGAAATTTTTCTAAGCATTTTCCCAAAAATCGGCGAGGTAGGGAAAATTGGGGCTCTAGGGCTACTAGGCCTACAAGGTAGGAGGAAAAGGGAGCGATGAGGAAATGGTGAAAAGACAATTGAATAGCCACTTTAATGGAATTGAAACACCTCTAAGACACCCCCTAAAATACCTGCAAGTGTATGTTGGAGGTTTGATGATCTAATGGTTGGATTTACTCTTGTGAATCCTATCCATGCTTAAGAGCAACTATAGCAAACAACTTGATAGGGAGCACTCCAAGAGAGTTGGATTCTTTGAATTGTTAATGGACAAGGGACGAGTGATGGAATCCCACTAAAACATCCCTTACCTACCTATTGTTCTAGGTGTGACTCTCTTTGAGAACCTATCCCCATCAAATTATTTGTCCAGTCAAGTATTCTCTCTTAGTGATACTTAAATCCTTAACAAAACACATTTTTCATATTGCATGTCTTATATAGGTTGTTGTATGCTAGAATTCAAACCAAAAGTCTTATATGAGATACCTAACTCTTAAACCAAACAATATTTTTTGAATAGATTGACTAGCATAACACAACTCGCTAGACTATTTCACCTTTCTTTCACACCAATACATTTTTTGAGATATATTTAATAGCATAATACAACTTGGAAGACTATTCAACTATTTGTTTGGGATGGGTTCACTAGCATAGTACAACTTGCTATACTGTTCAATTCTCACTTCACAATAAGCTCTCTTGGGATGAGTGGAAATAGCATAACATAGCTTGATAGAATATTTCCTAATCTTCCTCCTCTTTCATGGATCACCTAGAATATGCAACTTGCTAGCAAGTTTAATCCATTCTCTTTCTCTTTCTCTCTCCTTTATGATCCCATAGAATACCTTCACTAGTTGTTCGATCACAGAGTCATGTCTTATCTTTGATGCATGTTCTTTTCTATCTTGATGATCATTTTCTCTTGCAATATAATTTCAATGGTGATATTAGTGGTTGAGATATTTTTTATTATTGATGTCTCTTCAACTAATTGACTTGGAGCCTTTGTTTCTAGTACTAACCCCTTTTGTGTGTCTTTTATGTTTGTCTTTATTTTTGTTTGTCTATCGTTGTACCTGGTTGTACAAGTTGAGATCCTTGGTTTGGGATCTTGATTTAGGGCTAGCCCACTTCACATGCTTTGCTATATTCATTACCTCATGAAAGGTGGGAGGATAAAATACGTTAATCAACCCCTTAAGTGGCTTCATAAACCCCTCACTAAACAAGACCACTAATCTATTTTTTCTAATCCATGACATCATGACCAAGAAACCATAGTACCATACTACTTTATTTGCGCCAGCTCCCTAAAATGTGTAACTCGAGATCCTAATAAAATCCCTCAATGATTTTGCTAGTAAACTCATCATAGGTGGTAATTGAGGCATGACCCAAAGTAATTAGATCAAGATACCACCATTCATGTGTCACTCCATCCAAATTCAAAGTGGAAAATTTAATTATGTCATCTTCAATCATAGGTTTAAAAGGTAAATAGTTATATAACTTATGCACCCAAGATCTAGTTGAAAACTAGCCACTGCCATTAAAATTATCAATTGTGACCTAACACAAATAATATTGTGAGCTTGCCTAACCTATTCATCCTCTGTGATCAACTCTTCATCCTCTCAACTTCTTCTTCTAATCCATAAACTCATTAAAAATTATATTACTCCCAAGTAGCTTAGAAAGGATATATCATACTCAATGTAGGCATGCCTTAACTCATCTACCAATGGTAGAAGAGTGTCACTAACAATCTGCAAGGCCTTTCTATATGAAAGTTAGTTTTAAGGGCCTAGAAAAAGTGTTTGAAACTTGTACTAGATAGCCTTCCCTTGATTGTTAAGTTTTTTAAAAGTGGAGCTTCTATCTAATTTTTTTGTTTGATCTCTATGGAATGCTCTAATTTCCTTGTGTATTATTTTGTATATAATGTCAAATCTTCCCTAACAAATGTGACATCATGTCCATCACAGTGTCAAAAGTTATCCCAATTCATGTATTTGGACTCAAAGATTACTACCTCACCTCACCTTTGTTTTCCATATTCTATATTGTGTTTTCAATACATTGGAATATTTTTATGCATGCCTTATTGTAGCGTCGTAAATTGTACGCACTTGCTAGGGTGGTACAATTTCACACCTAATTTAGCACCCGCCTTAGTGCATTTTACATTTTGCATTGCATTTCTCTTTTAGCACTTAATTAATCAAATTAATTAGGTCTAAGGTCCTATTTCATCGTCCTCTACATCATAAAGTTGGGCCCTTTCGTTAAAGTGTGCCCTTTTCATTTTATTCCTCCAATACATCACTCAATCAAAAACCCTAATTAAGTCCTATTTTGAGCTTGGGGGCTTGGTTTCGGGGATCAAAACATCTCGAAATCACCTATAACTTCGGGATTCTCTCTAAAATCATCATATCCGACGGCCCTGAAAATTTGGTGAAAAGTTGTTAGGACCGTGGCACCCGGAGTGCACATGGTCCCGGACATTTTTCCCAAAATTTTAGGAGCACAATCCAATCATAAAATAAAGCTTAACCCCAAGAAATTGGTGGGAAATTCAATCTCTAGGTTGGCCAAAAGACGAAATTACGACCTAGGGTTTCATACATAAGAGCTCTCTTTCTTCATTTGAAGGGATCCGATTTTTGTTTTTAGGAACCTCATATGCAGCAAAAGAGCAGATCTTTGAAGACTTCAACAACATTCAACATTCCTTTATCAAGCATTTATCAATTTCATTCATCCATTTAGGGCTTGGAAGACATTGAAGAACAATAGGAGATTACCGACTGAAGATTGGCTTGTACTCCTCCCTTGGGGGTTGGGTATGATTTCATGTTGTTTTCATGTCTTTGCATAAGCTTCAATATATCCTTTATTCATGCTTTAGATCACTTTGCATCTTGATTTAGAGCATTTACATCGTCATTTACAACCAATTAGGGTTTACTTTCTAGGTTGCTCTAGTTTGCTTGCTTGCATTTTAGGACCTTGCACACACAATACATTTTACAATATGTAGCGTCCTAAAATTGTGACACTTGCAATTTCGACTGCATTTCGGTCTTCACGATGGCGACTCAACACGCAACCTGAATGGAAACCCTGAAACCTGATTATGACACTGAAAACTGCATTTTCTTGCACCCTGGCCTGAACCTCCTTTGCACCTTGCTGTCCCGGGAGGTGGGACCAGAGTGCCCAGCGCCCTGGTCCTTCAATACCAGGGCGCCTAGCACCCTGGTCCCCCAGGACCATGGCGCCCAGCGCCCTGGTCCCTAGGTCCTATTTTGGGCCCGGTCTCTTTTGGACTTCGGGTCTTTATGTTTGCAAATTGGAAAATTATCTTTCCTGGTCGGCCTAAGGTCGAGAAAATCAGTCTATCAGCCCTAATTGACAAGTATATAAACTACATTTTCCTCTTTCATTCGATATGATGGAAAAAGGCATGGAAACTATACTCAAGCATTCAAGCATTCAAGTATTCCTTCAAGCAATTGGTCATTTCAAGTCTCCATTCAAGGCTAAGTGTTGCATTCAAGACAAGGATTCAACCATTGAAGAGGAGATCACTTACTACATACTACATACTACATACAACATACTACAATAACATACAACATCTATACCTTCGCACATAAGGATACAAACATCCTTAGAACAAGGTATTAGTACTTGTTTTATAGTCATTTAAATTTACAGCTCTTGCTCATTTCTTGGTTAATTCCAAAACCAGGGTTTGACCTAATGGCAAACCCCTAATCCCTAACCCCCCAATCGTCTTCGCTTTTCTGTGTGTAGGTTGCAGGTACGCAGTTGAAATTGAAGATCTGGAATCCTTGTGTAGAGACGAACATATCCCCCTTCGTTTCGCGGATTTTTCGGAGGACCGTGGCGCCGGGTGCCATCGTCCTGACAACTTTTGCTCAAATTTGCAGGACAGCGCCATATCGACATTTTACTGCTAATTCCAGGTCCGCAGCTTCATCCTATATCCCTATCTCAGTTTATAAAGCGAATCTTTGTCACTTTCTATGCATTCCTAGCTTAATCTTCCTATCAACATTCTTTACAAAAGAGGGTAGCCTTGCTGTCTTAACCCCTTGAAACACATTTAGCATCCAATCTTGCATTGTGTGGGATTGGATCTTGTGGGTTTCAACCCCTCTTTTGAATGTAAAGTCTCTCCCCTAAGTGAAAACCATCAACCCTAGTGAACCTCCCTTCTCTCTCCTTGGAGTTGGAAGAGGGGAGAGCAACTAGGGTTCGATCGCAATTTTCCGCTTTACACAATACAACTTGGCTATTCGTGGAGGTGGAAATCATCGAAGCAGGGGTTTGACTAAGGCAAAACCCTATATAGCCGCCCATACCCTTTTCAGATATAAGTGCAGGTTTCGGGACTCGGATGATGCCGCAAGTGACAGATCCAAGAAAAGCAGGTCGAGACAGCACTCCACACCAAATTGCAAAGTAAAAGGCATGGACAGGGGCGTGGGGTGCCCTGGTCCTACCAGGACAGGGGTGCTGGGTGCCCTGGTCCCTAGGACAGAGGCACTGGGTGCCCTAGTCCTCCTGACAGACAACATTTCTGAAAGTTTCTAGAGTGCAAGATAGCAGTTTCAGAAGTAGTTTCTGGCAATGTATCAGGACAGTGGCACCCGCACCCCCGTCCTGAACATTTTCAATCAGATTTTAACTCCGGGTATGCATCTGCATTCTTATTTCATCCTTGTATTTACAGCTGTTCATTGTTTAATCTCAATTCTGCAATCTTGTTATTCGTTTGTACATGCATTTTGGGATTAGGACTTGAACTTGCATCATTTTATCTTTCAATTTCAACAAAGGAATAGAAATCCTAATAGGTAGCCCATGGCTCTCTCTTTCACAAAAAGAAGTAGCCAATTGTGTGATACCTCTAGGCTCTTTCGTATTCCGTAATGTGTGTCAAAAGGTAGGATTAGGGCATGTTAACCTAGTCTCGCTTTTTCCCCTACACATTTTGGTGAACCCGACGTGAATCTATCATTGCTTCCTCTTGCATTGCATTTGTTAGATCTATATCTAGATTTAGTGTGTTTTCATTTCATTTTCATTAAAAAGAAGAAAAAAAAGTGTGTTTCTTTGCATTGTGTGTTTAAATTTTATGGAACCTTTATTTCAAAATGTCAGATTTTTATTTGCAAAATGTTCATGCTTTTGATGATTATTATGAATATATCCAAGATGAATTAGATAAAGCTTTAGATGAGTTTTTGAACCCTAAAGATGTCAAACCTTCATTTTACCAAAAACTCATAAACCTTGTTACTATGCCATTTAGGTGTGATGAGAAAGATAAGTCGAATGGTTCTTCTCAAGGGTACATTCCTATCAACTCTTCCACTAAATCTAGTAACATGGTTGTTTTCAATAATCCCCTTTATGAGGAGATGTCTCCTTTTGAATCAAAAGATAAACCTTTTAATCGATATGATCATGCTTTGTTGGATGATGCTCTTGATGACTTTGTGGCTTTATCGAAATCTTTAAACAAGAACAAGACTTCTAAACTGGTTAACATGATAAACCTGAATGAACATAATAAGCCTCTCTTTGAAGTCCAAGGTGCTTATCCTTCTCCCACCTTTCAAGTTCCTAATCACCTATCCTTACTGTCCAAGGAGGGTATGATCATGATTCCTTTCGTACTCCGAATAAACCAATCATCACTATGCAAGGAAGAAAACCTATAAGTCCTTATAGTTATGCCAAGCAATTAACTGGAGGGAGTTATCATGCGGTTGCCCATACTTATCACACCAGAAATAATAGGCAGCCTAATCCTCCTCCCGTTATTCCAGTTTCTCTTCCTAATCCTCAACCAATTCTTCCACAAGCTCCTCGTATTTCGCAAGTTATGGGTAAGGAATATGATCTCATAGAACAACTTAAAGCTACCCCTGCTAAGATATCCCTTTGGTATTTGATTCAAACTTCTTCCGCTCATCATGGAATGTTACAAGATGCCTTGAAAGATTTGAATGTTCCTTCACCTAATACATCTAGTAATATATCATCTTTAGTTAACTCTGTGATGAATCCTAAAGCTCAAATTGTGTTTACCCAAGATGAGTTGCCTACTAGTGAAATTCAACAACAATATGATCCCTTGATGATTGTGGTTATCATGAAAGACACTGCTATAAGACGAACACTAGTAGATAATGGCTCTGGCCTTAATGTGTGTAGCATCAATCTATTGCGTAAAATGAATGTGGATACATCTCTCATTGAGCCTGACTCTCGTCCCATTCAAGGCTTTGACAATGTGGCTAAGACTTCATTAGGTATTATCACCTTACCTCTCATAGTAGGACCTGTTACTTTTCCTACTCCTATCCATGTTATGTCGGGAAATTTAACATACAACTTGTTATTAGGGAGGCCTTGGATTCACAGTATGCAAGCTGTCCCATCTACATTGCATAGACAAGTTAAATTTATCTATAACAATAAGACATATACCTTGATAGGTGATACTAATTTCCAAGCTTGTCTACAAACATCTACTTCCAAAGGGGGTTCTTCTAAGCCATCCTTGTCTAGTGATGACTCTTTAAACAAGATACCTATCGATGAATCTTCCCTCTCTGATGATCAAAATTCTTTGGATGAGTTTGGAGCTTTTGAAGAAGATTCTTCTCGACTTGAATCTACACATAAGAAAGATTATGATCCTGAGAAGGTTCTCGCAGAAGACGATTGGGGATCTCTTGATTTCAATCCCACCTTTGTAGGTGAATATAAGGTTCCTTCTAGAGAGCTTAAGGTTGAAAAGAAGGAAGAAGCTAAAAATCAGTCAATCTTACCTGAACCTATGAGTAATAATTTTGTGGCTGGCCGCTTCTCAAACTTCTTCTCCTCACACCTCTAATTATGAAGAGTTTGATTCTTTGTCTTATGAAAAACCACCTTCTCTTTATGAAATGGTTGATCGTTATGGTCGTGGTTTTCGCATTTTTGCTAAGCATGGGTATCATGGAAATGGTTGTGGCGCTCATGAACAAGGGATAAAAGTTCCTCTAGAGACTAATTTTCACAATTATGCCTTTGGACTTGGCTATAATCCCTACAAACGCACTAAAGCTTCTAAAAGACCATGCATTAGTGTTAATGCTATCTCTACATCTCTATCAATGCAACACCCTGAGTTTATTGATGGGGATCCTTCATGTGCCTATGCTTTGGATGTCTTCCCTACCAACGATGCTTTAGCTAAATTCTTGGGAGCCTATGACACTCTTCCTCGTTATCATCACAATAGGGGACTCCCTTATTGTTTGAACACTGAAGCCTATTTTGGAAAAGATATTGCTAATGATGAGATTGTGAAAGAATTCCCTCAGTTAAAGGATACTCCTCAACAAAGTAATCTTCTCATAAGTGACACCACTGATGTTAAGATGGATCCTTGCAATAAAGAGAAAGTTATTAAAATTGGAAAATGTTTGGATGAAGAGGAACAAAAACAATATGAAGATTTATTGCATGAATTCGCCGAGATCTTTGCTTGGACATACTCTGACATGCCTGGTATAGATCCTAAGATTGTTACTCATAAAATTGTCTTAGTTCCTGATGCTAAGTCCGTGAAACAAAAGATTCAAAAAATGAATCCTAAGGTGGCTCTGCTTGTTAAGGCTGAGATTGAAAAATTATTGGAGGCTGGATTTATTTGCCCTATTGATTATTCCCCATGGATTTCAAATATTGTCACTGTGGCTAAACCAGACAATAAAATAATAATGTGTACCGATTTTCGAGATTTAAATAGGGCTTCTTTAAAAGATGACTTCCCTCTTCCAAACATTGACATGATAGTTGATTCTATGGCAGGACATGCCTTGTTATCCTTCATGGATGGTTTTTCAGGATACAATCAAATTTTCATTAACCCTCAAGATCAATTTAAAACCGCTTTCACCACTCCTTGGGGTACATTTTGTTGGATAATGATGCCTTTTGGACTTAAAAATGCTGGTGCAACTTATCAATGAGCGATGACCCTTATCTTTCATGATTATATGCATAAGATCTTAGAGGATTATGTTGATGATATTTTAGCCAAATCCATTCTTCGCATAGATCATATTAAAATCCTTCATCAAATCTTTGAAAGAGTTCGTAAATATCACATGCGCTTGAATCCCTGAAAATGTGTTTTTGGTGTGGATAGTGGAAAACTATTAGGGTTCATAGTTTCGCATCATGGGATTGAGGTGGACACTAAGAAAATAGATGCTATTGTCAACATGCCACCTCCTAGAAATGTGTCTCAACTTAAAATCTTACAAGGAAAGATTCAAGCTATTCGTAGGTTTGTATCTCAACTTGCGGATCGTACCTTTCCTTTTACTCAACTTCTCAAAAAGGATATCACTTTTCAATGGAACGAAGATTGTCAGCAAACATTTGAAGATTTAAAAGTGTATTTGGCTAGTGCTCCTATTCTTCAACCTGCCAAACCTTCTAAACCCTTCCTTCTATATACAGCTGCTTCCTCTCATGCTCTCGCAGCATTGTTGGCACAACATGATAAAGATGGTAAGGAATGTCTGGTTTATTACATAAGTCATACCTTACTTGATTATGAGACCCGATATTCTGTGATAGAAAGACAATGCTTGGCCTTGGTGTTTGCGACTCAGAAATTGAGACATTATCTTTTAAATTCAGAAGTCCATGTCATGGTAAAGTTTGATCCTTTGAAGCATCTTTTCTCTAAAACTGATTTATCAGGACGCCTAGCTAAAGTGGGTTATGATGTTAACCAAATTTGACCTTAAATTTGTTTCACAAAGAGCAATTAAAGGACAAGCATTGACCGACCACTTAGTTGAGGTCCCTTCACCTTTCTCCTTCCCTAATTCTGAGTCTTTCCCCAATGACTTCATTCTTTCTATAGAGAAAGATGAAACTTGGGAATTATACTTTGATGGTTCTAAGTGTCATACAGGATTGAGGGCAGGTGTTGTTCTGATTTCTCCTAAAAGGAAATCTATTCCCTTATCCTATTGTCTAAATTTCCTGTGTACCAATAACATTGCTGAGTATGAGGCTCTTATAGCGGGAATAAAAGAAGCCTTAGCTCTGAACATAAAATACATACATATTTATGGAGATTCACAATTGATTATAAGATAGGTAACAGGAATGTATCAAGCAAAACAAGACAAATTATCACAATATAAAGATCTTGCTATCTCTTTATTACAAAAATTCGATTCTTATACCATGGAACCTGTTCCTCAAAAAGATAATCGACATGCAGATGCAATGGCATGTGTGGCTTCTCTTGTATCTTTAGAGGACCCTGTGGTTGATCTTAAATTTGTTATTCACAACCTTATCTCTCCAGCTATTGTAGACGATTCTAGCTTGGTAACATGTTGTGACTTTATAGACTCAGATGAATGGTACTCGCATATCGTAAGATATTTGACCAATGGTACCTTTCCTGATTCCGCCAATAGGAACACTAGGGCTAGAATCTGCAAGCTATCTGCTAGGTATATCCTTCTTTCTAATGTCCTTTACCGAAGGGGTTATGACGGTCTTCTCCTTCGTTGTCTTAACAAATTGGAAATCCCCGTTGCTCTTGAAGAGGCACATTCAGGTGCCTATGGGGGGCATTTTGGAGGGAAATCCTTGGTTCAAAGATTGCTTTGTATGGGATACTATTGGCAAACTATGCAGAAGGATTCTTTTTCATTTGTTAAGAAATGTCATCAATGTCAACAACAAAATAATCTGATTCATGCTCCTGCCCAAGAACTTCGTTCTCAAGTAGCTTCTTGGCCTTTCTCCGCATGGGGTTTGGATCTCATTGGTAAAATCTCTCCTCCTTCATCTCAAGGACACACCTTCATTATAACTGCAACAGATTACTTTACGAAGTGGGTAGAAGCTATTCCCCTTCGCTCTACTACTGCTGAAGTGATTTCTCAATTTCTTTTAGAAAACATCATTTCTCGATTCAGGATACCTTCCACTATAATCTCTAATAATGGGACATCATTTAAGAACAAGGACGTGAAGAAATTCCTCGAGAAGTATCATATCAAACATCAATTTTCTACACCATACTATCCTCAATCAAATGGTCAAGCTAAATCATCCAATAAGATAATTGAACAAATTCTTTGCAAAACCGTGAATAAGCATGGTAAGGATTGGAGTAATCAGCTAATCTATGCTCTTTGGGCTTACCGAATGAGTGTACGAATTGTTACAGGAACTACACCTTATAATCTTGTTTATGGTGCTGACGCTATTATGCCTTTAGAGGTAGAGATTCCATCACTTAGGGTTTCTCTCAAAGGTATAGTAGATGATGACTCTTATAAAGAACAACAACTTCAACAGCTTGAGATGCTTGATGAACAGCGTATAAATGCTCTTGAGCATATTCAAGCGTATCACAAAACTCTACAACGAAGCTATAATGATAAGGTTATTCAACGTTCCTTCTTAGTAGGTGACTTAGTCCTCTATGAGAATCAACACAATGTGAATGCCTTACCTACAGAAAAGGGAAAATTTAGTCCTAATTGGCTTGGACCATACATCGTTATTGAAGATTATGGATCAGGTGCTTACAAAATAGCGGATGTAGACGGTACGCCTCTTAAAGAACCTATCAATGCTATGCACTTGCGTAGATATTATGCTTAATTCTTCATTCCTTATTTATTTTCTTTTCAGTTCTTCAACATTGGGTAATATGTTAGTATCTCCTAATTAGAGAAAAATAGAATTAAATGTTATGGTGTTTAATCTATATTGCTTCGTTCTTGACAAGCGTGTTTCTTTACTTTATAGTTTGTCTTGAATTCATTTATGTAAATTGTAAAAGATTTACATTTCCATTATGCTAGCATATTATACAATGTCTTATGCGTTAAGTAGAATCGTATCATGTTGTATTTAAGTTCAAAATTAAATCACACTAGTTATATGATTCCTAGACTTAATGCATATTTCTTCCCTATCATCAATGTAGTACTTGATTAAATATTTTAATTAAGTCACACATGTATCAATTTAATCATGGAGCATTGAGAAATCAATCACATGGAAATTAAATCCTGAACATACATGTACATCTACCAAATGTATTAGATTTAATCAAAACAAAATATACATTGTTTTAAGCATTAAAGATAACACATTTGAGGCAAAAGAGAAGCATGTATATATATATATATGTGGATCGTATACAAATATAGGTCACTGTACATCCAAAATGTGACCTATCCTACATCATAAAATCATCTCCTATCCCTAGGGCTGGTGGCTGGAGAGTGACGACTGGATGCTCCCTCCTGATCCGGTCGTGCAGGTGGACCCATAGGTGTGTAGCGCGATATAGACCGCGAGTGACTCCAAGAGGAACTCCTACGATCCCTTTCCATAAGGATCGCACGATAGGAGGTAGCATCGGCCTGAGCAACTTCCAGATCTCGTCGCACCTGCTGAAGGTCCTCTGATAGGACTCTCTCTCTCTCTCTCTCCATATGTCTACCTGTACTCAGAATGGGGAAAACAAGTCCTCATGCCAACTTGCATTCCCTTGAGGCCTATAAGAAATCTGTGAGGAACTGGGGATCTGTGCCATCGTGGAAATGTTTGTCACTACTTGCTGAATCAGGGAACGCCACTCCTACACATTAGCTATAGCAGTAGAACAGATTTTTGTATTAGTACCATTCTATATCATCAAAACATTAATCAATCAATATAAACCTACTATACCTGGATCTCCCTCACGCCAGTAGGGATCATGATATGGTAGCATCTGTGACTCGGAACTACTAGGCTCCCCTCGCTCGAATAATCTATGCACGACGGGTGTAGGCTGGATGGTACTAGAAACAGGTCTCCGTATCGCCTTGTGTTCCCCCTTTTGGGGAATAAGAGGAGGATCTAGAGCTATGGTATCATCTCCTGAATGGTGGGGAGCTACATCTGACCCCTCCTCATCATCTCTATCCTCCTCCTCCTCATCATCCTCCTCGTCATCCTCGTCTGCATCCTCACCTGTATCCTCCTCATCCTCATCTCTATCCGTGTCCTCCTCCTCCTCCTCCTCGGCACTAGGCTGATCTCCTATGGGTGGATCAGGATCTCCTGCCTCCTCATGACCCTCTCCCTCCTTTGGCTCCTCTGACCTAGATCCCTGGTCCTCATCTCAATCTCCATGTTTCCATGGGCCTGGATGGCCTGTCGGGTGATCTGGTGGAAAGATAGGCCCTGGGTATGATCTCATAAAGCATGAGACATACCTGCATTGTGCTCTAGGCTCTGCAGAGTAATCAGTGACTACATCCTGATCAGATCCCTCTATATTTGTAGTCTCAATGTCATCTATCGTTAGTCTCGCTACCGCTCTAGGTCTGGGAAGGACTCGTGAGTGTCGAGTATAGATGGGTACATCGGCTGGAACACACTGCTCTAGCCCAAACTACCTCCGTACTCAGTTGAAGTAGAAAGGGACTATGATATGTGAATATCATCCCTGCAGTAGGCGGTTCCTCTGTAAGCATGCTAACTGTCTCTCCATCCCATCCCATCTGTGCATCCGCAGATAGGGTCTCCATACGGTCACCTCGGCTATCAATCTATCAAATATCACTCTCCAATATAACAGATCTTCAAATCTCCACTCGCTGGTAAGTGGATAAGCAAACACCCTAGGTCGCTCGCTAGCCATACTCATCGAAAAGCCGACAGGCCTGGTGCATGTGAAATGCTCAAATATCCACACCTGCAGAAGTGTGCATGTCATCAATCTGCAACCCTGTCCAAACACATACTCCTCAAGGTCGTGATAGAGATGTGCAAGCATACTCCGACCCTAAGCATATACTCTCCTATGTCTCTCCATAGCTCTGATGCACCATGTGAGACCCCCATTCATATGCGTACCTCGCCCATTAGGCCAAATGGCTAGTGCTATGATGACGATCATAAGACGTCTCACAAGGGGCACCTCTCCTGTAGGATGTAAGAGCCAGCTAACCATGATGTGACCTCTCATCTCGCTCACTCATTTCATCCTTTACCTTTACTTTTGAAACCCTAATTTTCCTCTATCACTCATTTCATCATAACTTGAGTTTGGGAGATGCGATTTTCAAGCCGTTTGTTGCGTGGGAATTATATTTTCATTCCCCTACTCTCGGGATGTTCCAAAAAGTGCTCTGATGAAGCCTATTCAGTGAACATCCCTCATCAATACTCTCTTACACAATTTGTCGTAAGTAAACATGCTACCCTGTTTCACCTCCCTAATAAGCAACTCGAAACAGGGGGGGGCATATAGCTACTCACAAATTTCATCACTTTCCTTAGTAAGCATTAGGTGATTTTGTGATCTAACGTGTGTTTTGTAGGGTGCGGTTCCTAACTGTGTACTGCAGATACCGCTGGGGGCTTCGTCCGACAACTTATGGATATATCCTTTTTCAAATGATGTTTACTTTTTTGTACTTTAGCTTGCATATGCACGTAGTACTCATATGACCGCTAAAGTGGGGGCTAAATGTAGCCTCGTAAATTGTACGCACTTGCTAGGGTGGTACAATTTCACACCTAGTTTACCACCCACCTTAGTGCATTTTACATTTTGCATTGCATTTCTCCTTTAGCACTTAATTAATTAAATTAATTAGGTCTAAGGTCCTATTTCATCGTCCTCTACATCATAAAGTTGGGCCCTTTCATTAAAGCGTGCCCTTTTCATTTTATTCCTCCAATACATCACTCAATCAAAAATCCTAATTAAGTCCTATTTTGAGCTTGGGGGCTTGGTTTCGGGGGTCAAAACATCTCAAAATCACCTGTAACTTCGGGATTCTCTCTAAAATCATCATATCCGACGGCCCTGAAAATTTGGTGAAAAGTTGTTGGGACCGTGGCGCCCGGAGTGGACATGGTCTCGGACATTTTTCCCAAAATTTTAGGAGCACAATCCAATCATAAAATAAAGTTTAACCCCAAGAAATTGGCGGGAAATTCAATCTCTAGGTCTGCTAAAAGATGAAATTACGACCTAGGGTTTTATACATAAGAGCTCTCTTTCTTCATTTGAAGGGATCCGATTTTTGTTTTCAGGAACCTCATATGCAGTGAAAGAGAAGATCTTTGAAGACTTCAACAACATTCAACATTCCTCTATCAAGCATTTATCAATTTCATTCATCCATTTAGGGCTTGGAAGACACTGAAGAACAATAGGAGATTACCGACTGAAGATTGGCTTGTACTCCTCCCTTGGGGGTTGGGTATGATTTCATGTTGTTTTCATGTCTTTGCATAAGCTTCAATATATCCTTTATTCATGCTTTAGATCACTTTGCATCTTGATTTAGAGAATTTACATCATCATTTACAAGCAATTAGGGTTTACTTTCTAGGTTGCTCTAGTTTGCTTGCTTGCATTTTAGGACCTTGCACACACACTAGGTCTGCACACACAATACATTTTACAATACAACTTGGCTATTCATGGAGGTGGAAATCACTGAAGTGAGGGTTTGACTAAGGCAAAACCCTATATAGCTGCCCATACCCTTTTCAGCTATAAGTGCAGGTTTCGGGACTCGGACGACGCCACAGGTGACAGATCCGGGAAAAGCAGGTCGAGACAACACTCCACACCAAATTGCAGAGTAAAATACCTGGACAAGGGCGTAGGGCACCCTGGTCCTGCCAGGATAGGGGCGCTAGGTGCCTTGGTCCCTGGGACAGAGGCGCTAGGCGCCCTGGTCCTCCTGACAGACAGCATTTCCGACAGTTTCCAGAGTGCAAGATAGCAGTTTCAGAAGCAGTTTCCGGCACTGTATCAGGACAGTGGCACCCGCGCCCCCGTCCCAAACATTTTCAATCAGATTTTGACTCTGGGTACGCATCTGTATTCTTATTTCATCCTTGTATTTACAGCTGTTCATTGTTTAATCTCAATTCTGCAATCTTGTTATTCATTTGTACATGCATTTTGGGATTAGGACTTGAACTTGCATCATTTTATCTTTCAATTTCAACAAAGGAATAGAAATCCAAATAGGTAGCCCATGGCTCTCTCTTTCACAAAAAGAAGTAGCCAATTGTGTGATACCTCTAGGCTCTTTCGTATTCCGTAATGTGTGTCAAAAGGTAGGATTAGGGCATGTTAACCTAGTCTCGCTTTTTCCCCTACACACTTATATTTCTGAAACTATCTCTCCCTTTGGTACTTGTTTTATACTCTAATACCAATCTAATGTCCCACCCCTACTTTCTTTAAATAATGTGTTTGTAATGTTTGTTCAATGAGAATAGTTTTTTGTTATACTTTCAATTTTTCTAATTTTTACTTTTATATTTTCACTCATTATAAAATCCTTCATATAAGAATAGGCATCTAGAACATGATATAAAAAATAATGAGGTGGTTACACCAATTTATCATATAGTCATCACAAAATTATTCAAGTCAATACAATCTAACTTTTAAATAATAATGAAGACCTAATAATGTCTTCAATCAAAGGAAAATTCTCATAAATAAATTTTTTTTCCAACACTAATGGAAGCAATATATAGTCAAGGGCAATTTCTTGAAATGATAATATTTATCATCAACTACTCTAAACTTATCCAACAGTCTCTTTTGTCAATAGTAGTATTAACGTTTGAGGTAGACCTATTTCCAATGCCTTAAAGTCTCTAGAATCTTTATGCAAAGTATTGAACACATCAGATGTTGAGAGGGAGGGAGTGAATCATCATGAAATAAATTATAGAACAATAATACAGGGTATGTTTAGGATCATAAGGGGCCAAAAAGTGCCAATAACTAAAGTCTAATTGATAGGTTGTTTGAAAAATATCTATAACTTTCAAGAGTATGACATTTTTTGAATCCAAAACATGTATCACATTCTATTCTTCGTATGTTATAGGATTGAAAAACAATGAATTTCATAAATTTCTAACCAAGTTATGGTGGTCAAACATATGAGTTTTTTATATTTTTAAAAACTATAATAAAAAATGCATAATTAATTATTTATTTCAGAAAAAATACAAAAAATATGTGTCACATCAGACATGAGTCTTCTACTTATATCTAAAATCTTATTAAATAATATTATAATTTGATTTTGATTAGGGTGGTCAGATAGACACCCGCTTCTTATCTTTTTCCTAAAATTTTAGTACTACAACATTGAAATTTTAAATTTTTTCATCAAATAGATTTTAATCTTTTTTCAGAAAACAACTAGTAGCTTAGAAATTACATTCAATTGTCTACATATCCTATTCTTACATATTTTTGAAATAACGTTCGTAATTTATTCAAATTTTTTTGTTAAGTTGCCTAACTCTATTTTTTTATTTTCATTGCCACTTAAGGGCCTATTTGGCCCACCATGATCCTATGCATACCTTACATTTAACAATTTAATAACAACAATATACGTACTCACACATGAACACCAAATTTTTATAAGTGGAAAACCTAAATAGGGAAAGACACAATGGAAGTTAACTCACAAGATAATCCTCTATATATAAAATGAATACAAAATAGAGCTAACTGCTCATAAAGAAAGATACAATGGAACACTTACAGAACATAAAGCTAATTGCGCCCAAGAAAATATATAGAAATTAAATATCAAAAAAAGAATTGTATAAATAGAGGCATCTCTGAATACATATTATAGTGATTGTTAAAGCTCAAAAAAAATCTTTATTTAAATATTCAAATGACTAGACCGTTCGGATTACTGCAATTATATCCTTTGTAACTACTAGACATCTGGTGAATTTCCTTGCATCACACCTTTACTAATCTTTGCTACTTCACCACACACATATCAACCTTATTCACATCTTTCTATATCAATATCTCACATATACAACATAATTGCATCACATTCATCTAATCTCTCACTTACTATCTCTACATCCTAATAAATGAACAGACACACACACACACACACATCAAATCAAAATTAAACCATTCTCACCAAGTCATCCTAAAAGAAGAATTGTAATGTGTACATACTTTTTCAACCAAATAATACAACTAGACCAAAAGGTAAAATATGAAGCATAAGATGTGTTGTCATTGATGTCAACCAGTATAGGATGGCAACCGATATAGGAGATTGATGAGCAGTGCTGGCATTGATGAATACCAAAAATGGTTTGTTATCGGCAAGGAAGAGAAGGTCATATTGGATAGTGGCCATTGGTGTCACCGGTACACAAGTTAATGTTTACTTGTGTTGAAGACATAAGGTCTACAAACCGGTAAGTGACATGTTGGTAGTGCATTGTTGCCAACTAACAAGAGAGCAAGATGTTGGGTTGTTGATTGTGATGAAGAGGGGGAATGTTACCAAATTCACATCAACACTGGATGTGAAGTTTGTGCAGACCACCGGTATGCTGTGTGAATGAGATACAATAGAACTCCCATCGAATGTAGAGAAGACTGACAGTAAGAGTGCCCAAACCAAATCACATGTGCATGTTTGAAGATATACTACTCAAATGGGGAAGCCACATTTGTGCATTGTAGGATGCAGATGACAATGATCGACTCCCACCAGTAAGTGGAGTTTATCTCCTATTATTTAAGGGGTGCATCATAGTTCTCTGAGATAAGATAGAAGAGTTAAAGGCAGGTGATTGAAGGGTCACAACGGATCTACTGGTGAATCACAAAGATACCTCAAGTGCATGTAAATAAAGATATGCATTGGACCGATAGAGAATGCATAATGAGGTACCGAGATAGTTGAAGAGTGAGGGTTTTGTCACTTAGACAAGTGAGTATGCCATATTGACAAACCAATTAAGAGGAGAACCAGTCAAATGGAAAAGAAGGAAAAGTTGGAACCACTACAGACACAAGACATTGTCGGATTGAAGATGGAGTTTGTTGGAGGTTGATGACATGGTGTCATCAAGGTGGTTACCAGTAAATATGTCCACTAGTAACTCCGACTAGGTGCAGAGGTGTTAGGCTCTCATCTGTTGAAGATGTGCATAAGGTAGGTTAGCAAGTGTGCTGACCGGTTGAGTGTAACACTAGAAGAGAAGCAGAGTGCAAGGTTGAAAGATGACCAGTTAGGGCATAACTGATAGGGTCTGTGAACCGGTACGTAAACCTGGTTATGTGTTTGGTCGGTGATCCTATCCAAACTGACATAACCAACCTATCAAAGGTGAATGCTGACAAAGGGGACACATGGAAGTGAAATGGCATCCATGCACAGGTTGGTGATAGGTCGACATTTATGTCAACTACATGATTTATGGGATATGTAGTAGAGTTTTGCGACTTGAGGTAAAATGAACAACAGAGATCTTAGACAGACTGATTGAGAAGATCAAAGTAGGTGAAGGAAATCGCCAAACCATTCTTGGTGATCAACCTAAAGATCTGCCAATAAATTAAATGCAAACTACTAAATATAGATGACATGCTCTAGAAGGCATGACAATGGTAATGCTAATTGATGAGTTGCAGATCATCAATCGAGGAGATCAGATCTGATGAGATCTGATTGGATTTTGGTTTTCCTCGAGGTCAATGAAGAAACCCTACCCAGTTGATGTTTGAATTGGTTCTTGGGGAGAAGACTTGTTTATAAATATGCAAGTCAAAATCAATGAAGCTAGTCAAGTCAAAAAGCTTAAGGGAAAAGGTAAGAAATAATGTTATGTTGTAGTAGATGAAGGTGTTACTGATGAGGAATTTTTGGATGAAGATAATGAGGAAATTTTTTTTGTAGAAGTAAAGGAATCTCTTTGACAAGAAAGATTTAGCATCCCATATTGACAGTTGTGATGAGTGGGTCATTAATAGTGGTTGTTCACACCACATGAGTGGTGACAAGAACAAGTTCATCTCACTTGAAAAATTTTATGGTGGAGTAGTGAGATCTGGAAACAATACACCATGCTTGGTTAAAGGTAAATGTTTAATTTCATTAAATGGAAAAAGTAATGCTGATGATATGTATTGGGTTGAAGGATTGAAGAAGAACTTGTTGAGTGTTGGTTAGCTAAATAATAAAGGTTATCATCTTGAGTTCAAGAATGGAGTGCGCAGGATTTTAGGAAGAAAAGGAGAACTGATTGCTACTGGTAAATAGACAAAAGGTAACTTATTCCATTTGAATACTAATGTTAACAGTTGTTTGGTTGCAAAAGTTAAGGATAGTTGGCTGTGGCATAGAAGATTTTTTCATGTAAATTTTGATAATTTGGTCAAGATCAGCAAGTCAAGTATGGATAGAGGTATGCCACAACTAGTCAAACTAGACAATGTGATTTGTAAGGAGTATCAATTGGGTAAGATGACTACTTCCTCTTTCAAAAGAAAACCATCTTCTTCTAAAAATATTTTAGATTTGGTGCACGCTGATTTTTGTGGTCCTATGAGGACTCAGAGTTTCCAAGGTGATAAATATTCCATGATATTTACTAATGATTATTCAAGAATGATGTGGGTTACATTTTTTAAGGATAAGCCTGATGCTTTCAGCAAGTTTAAGGCATTCAAAGCCTTAGTGGAGAAAGAAACCGATAAGAACCTAAAGTGTTTGAGATCTGACTGGGGTGGAGAATTCACATCAACGGAATTTGTGAAATATTGTGATGACAATGGAATCAAGAGACAACTATCTACATCAAGGACACCACAACAAAATGCAATTGTAGAAAGGAGGAACTAGACCATAGTTTAAGAAACAAGAACAGTGTTTATCCAAGCGGATGTACCTAAAATGTTCTGGAGAGAAGCAGTCAGTATTGCAGTATACACAATGAACTGGATATTGGTCAAGAAAGGTAATGGCAAAAATCTCTATGAATTATGGTATGGTCATACTCCTAATGTTAGTCATTTCAAAGTCTTTGGAAGTAAGTGTTACATAAAGAAAGATGAGTATACCAGTAAGTTTGATCCTAAAAGTGATGAAGGAACTTTCCTTGGTTACTCAACTAAGAGAAAAGTATTCAAGTTCTTTAACAAATAAACCAAGAATATAGTGGAAAGTATTAATGTGAAAGTTGATGAGTATTTTGACAAATCTGATAATACCAGCAAGTTTGATTCAATAGATGAATAGAAGCTGGTGATCATTGAACCGGAAGTTCAAAATTATGCTGAGAAGAATAGTGTGGAGGGTATTACTCAACCGGTGGAAGATGAAGAAGAAGAAGGGGATTCTATACCGGAATCATTTATACCTAGATATGTAAATTTGAATCACTTTGCAGATTAGATGATTGGAGATAGGAATGCTAGAGTACAAACGTGAAGGAAGATCAGAGAAAGTGCTTGTCTAATTTCCAAAATTGAACCTAAGATAATGAGGGAAGCTCTCAAGGATGATGATTGGATAAAGGCTATGGAGGAGGAGCTTGATCAAATTGAGAAGAACAACACTTGGTCACTTGTCCCTAGACCAGCTGATAAAAATGTGATTGGTACTAAGTGGGTGTTCAAAAATAAATTGAATGAAGATGGTGAAGTGGTTAGGAACAAGTCTAGACTAGTTTGCGAAGGATATGCATAAGAAGAAGGTGAGGATTATGGAGAAACCTTTGCATCAGTTGCTAAACTTGAAGGAGTAAGAATGCTACTTGCATTTGTAACTTTCAAAGGACTCAAGAAGTACCAAATGGATGTGAAGTTTGCATTTTTGAATGGAATTATAGAAGAAGAGGTTTACATTGGACAACCAGATGGGTTTGCATTGACTGAAGACAAGGACATGTCGTGCAAACTTCATAAAGCTTTATATGGGTTAAAGCAAGCTCCAAGGACATAGTATGAGAGACTCCATTCACATCTTATAAAGATTGGATTTCAAAGAACCAGTGAGGATAACAACATTTACTTGAAGACGGAAGGAGACACGTTATTGATTGCAAAAGTGTTTGTAGATGATATCATATTTGAAGGGGATGACGACATCAGTTTAACTTTTGGAGAAGACATGAAAATGGAATTTGAAATATCTTTGATAGGTGAAATTAAATTTTTCATTGGTTTGCAGGTCCAACAGATGAAAGGATGAATCTTTATCAGCCAGTCCAAATATGTGAAGGAAGTATTAAAAACCAATGGAATGGAAGATTCTAAACTAGCTAGAACCCCTATGGTTACTAGTTGCAGATTATCCAAGGAAGATGATTTAGATCCAGTGGATGAAACTGAGTATATATCAATGATTGGTAAACTACACTATGTTGTTCATAGTAGGCTGGACATTGTTCATGCAATTGGTACATTGGCTAGATTTCAAAAAAGTCCTAAAGAGACTCTTATGGTGGCAGTGAAGAGAATTTTTTGGTATCTTAGAGGAACTATTGATTATGGATTATGGTATCTATACAAAGGAAGCTTCTCTTTGAAATTGTTTATAGATGTTGATTGGGTAGGTAATGTAGATGACCAGAAGAGCATAACTGGTGGTGCACTCTTTGTAGGATGAAGACTGGTATCCTGGACTAATAAGAAACAAAGTTGTATTTCTCACTCTACAACATAAGCAACGTATTTGGCTGCATCTATGAACTGTACTCAAGCAATATGGATGAGACACACATTAGAAGGTTTTAAGGAGAATATGACAGAACCAGTGGTCATATATTGTGATAGTATAAGTGCAATTTAAACATTTCAAAGAATTGTTTATTGCATGCTAGAACAAAGCATATTGACCTGAAGTATCATTATCTAAGAGAAAGAGTGCAGGAAAAAAAAGTCAAAATGGATCATGTGTCAAGAAAGGAGTAGTTGGTTGATATCTTCACTAAGCCATTGCTTAAAGCTACCTTTGAATATCTTAGAAGCAAGGTATGGGTTATACCCCTACAAAAGGTCAACTAAGATGTTGTTCCAAGAATCAATCCAATGGACTAGTTGAAGATATTTCACTGTGGATTGACGAGAAAAGGGCTACCCCTTAGGGGGAGCACTAGAAGATGAATTTGACACTTTGCACCTTTGGCATTATCGTCAAAGGGGGAGAAGAAAAGTGATAATGTGGAGAAGAACAAGTGAAGAGAAGAATAGAAGAAGAATAGTACAATAGTCATAACAGTTAGAGTTCCAATTTTTCTTGATGAGATTTTGGTATTTCCATCAATGCCAAAGGGGGAGATTGTTAGCATAACTAATGGAGATGATGATGAGAAGATGACTGGTAACGTTGATATGATTTGTTGGCATAACTAATGGAGATGATGATGAGAAGATAACTAGTAAAGTTGATGGAGATTGTTGGCTTGATGATGATGATGATAAGTTGTTTGATGACTTTATTTATGTTGTAATTAATGGCAACCATATTTGTTTAGTCATCTAGGTCATCTAGACTAACAAGTATAGCCTAACCGGTAGTAGAATCAGTTAGACAACAAAATTGCTAAGTTATTGTCAACCAGTAAGAAGGAACAGAGCAATGATCAAGAGACTAGTACAGATGATTGAAGAAGATTCAGCTGTTGTTGTTCAGAATATATGTTTATAGCACTGGCATGAGTTTGTCATTTAAATAGCATCAAGTTTGGTGAACCGCACAACACATCTATAATTGACTGATATGAACTCTGTGAAGATGAATGATTACCGGTAACATATCTTTAACCAGTAATTATTTAAGGTTTGGCAATGGATATCATCATGTTCTTAACTTAGTGATACTGTGTCATAATCTGTGTGTAATAATAAGATAGTGTTTGAGCACATACAAGGATCAAATTTCTTGGGAAACAACAAATTGCTTAGAAGAATGGAACAAGGATTTGGTTGCTTATCAAACTGATGTGTGGTGATCATTCAATGACGGAAATCATCTAGAAATTTGTTGTATTGATCTGTAATGTATTTTGGTGGAGTGTCTTTCCATGCTAAATGTAAACTCATTGTATTTTGATGTAATTAGGGTTTTGTGGCCGACCTAACTAAAAAATGTATTTAGGGCTAGTTGGAGAAGAGATTTAGTGTCGGTGGTTTAAGAAGAAGGTATTGTCGAACTAGATTGAAGTGTCTGCATGTGTGTAGCAGAGCTGTGTTGAAAAGGATCTGTACTAGCAATCAAGGAAGTGTTGTGATAAGATCATTCTCCCTATTGTTCCCTAACAATTACAATAGTCTGAAATCCCTTAACTGGGTAGACCCTAACAAGTCTAAAATTGTAAATCCCTTCACCAGGTGGCTCATTAAATTGAGTTTGAAATCCTCTAACAAGGTTACTCTTAATAGGGTAGAGCTCCTAATAGGGTTGAGGCAAAATCTATTGACTAGGTGACTCCTAACAAGGTCTCCTCTTAACTAGGCATATTATAAAGCTCTTAACTAGGCAAATTGCAAAAGAGTGCAAATATTTTGTGGGTGCTAATTCCCACCTGGTTTTTCCCAGGTGGGTTTCCACATGAACAATCTTTGTGTTCATATGGTCGATGCATTGTTGATTTGTGCATTTGATACCTTTACTTTATTTACATATTGATGAACACTTGAGTGAATAGTTTGTTAAATCAGTTAAGAAGATTGTTTGAGTAGTTACTGGTACATTTTTGTGAAGTGTTGAAGATTTGTTTTATTACTAATTCACCCCCTCTCAGTAATAACCCGATCCTCATAATAACAAAGTACCTGCCATGTTGGATTAATATTTTGAAGAGGTACATAATGAGTACACCTAGATTTAAATGCAATATTGTTTTCTGTTTGTTTTCTATTTGAAATGAAGCAGTTTGTGCACCTTGCCTTTTGTTTATGCATTCTCTAGGCAAGTGAAATTTAACGGAGTGAACTTAAGCCTGACGAATTTGATATCTTCCTAGTTCACTGTTTACACATTAAAGGTGCATTTGAGCTTCTTCTGCTTCTTCACAGTTTGTAGACTAACAATTGCTCAAGTAAAATTAAAAATGGAAGCAATTAAGACTCCTTGATTGAAACCTGCTCTTATTTTGTTTCTAAGAGTTGATTGTTTCTATTATGTTTCAAGAGAAACGTAAGTTGCATCTTTCTACAACTTGTTTACATTGCTCCAGTATGGTACTGTATGTGTCATCTAAAAAATAATAGCCTATAACATATATAAAAAATAATACCCTGTAACATATATTAATACCATTTCAAATTTGATAGAATAAATATATTTTCGTATAACATTTCTAATACCCTGCAACCTATATCACTTGCATAAGGTTTCTTACTTTGTTTATGCCATTTGTCTTTTCACAGAACCAACGTTGGATTTCAGCTTCTTGTAGTATTTGTTTTCATAACAAGCATTCAAATAAAAAAGGTATGCAGTTACGTCGTGTAGTATTTTTTATTGTTTTCTCCTGTAAATTTTTTTTTGAAATGACGAGACATACTTAAGTTTGTAATAAAAATTTGTTGTTGAAATTTCAATGTATACAAACTTTTGCCAATTCGTAACTAGAATTGTAAGATAAAACCATTCAATTTTTTAAAACTTTAAAGATAAAGTCATATTGTATATGGTCTTCCTCTTATGCCATTGTATTAGCTGTGTTTGCAACTTTAGACCATTTAATCTTATAAATTATTACATCTACACTTGTGTCTGCCAAAAATGCATACACTTTCAAAAATGGATATACTTTAATGCCCAACTTGCAATCCCTGCACTGGAGTCTTCAAACAATGGAACCTGGTGTTTTCTCCTACGTCAAGCTTGCAGTCAATGGCTTTTCATTCCTATTTTAATGAACCTTACGTAATATTTTCTTATTCATATTATTTATAATTTATATTTTCTTATAGTTTATTAATAGCTTTTAGTTTTTAGTTTTTACATAATATTATTTATATATATTAAATTCAACGCCATGTAAAATATTCATTAAATGAAATTAAGGTTAGTGCAAATTAAATTAAACTTCATGAAATTAAATCTATTAAAATTAATGAAATAAGTTAAGTGTAATTAAAAACAAATCAAACGTTAACTTAATTGTTTAATTAATTGATAAATTAAATTAAATTGAATTTAATAAAATAAGTCAATTACATTAATTCATTTGAGTTTAATTAATTAGTGAAAAGTTAATTTAGTTAACTTAATTCAGTTAAATTAAATTGAAATAATTAAATTTTAAATTAAAATAATTAATTACATTAACTTAAATTAAAATTAATGAAACTTAATCGAATTCAACTTAATTGAAATGAGTTAATTATAATAAATTAAATGAAATGAAATAAAACTAAACTAAATGAAAACAATTATATTAAATTAATTAAATTAAATGAAACTAATTGTTTTTCATTAAACTTAATAAATGAAATTGAACTTAATGAATTAAAGTATTAAGTTAATTTTTAATTTAGCTTAAACTAAACTAATTAGGTTGAACTCGATTATTATAATTAAAGTTTATTAAATTAACTAAACTTAGTTAAATTATACTTAATAGCTTAAATTAAATTATACTTAATTTAAAAAATTCAATTAAACTTTATTAAACAAATTTAATTTAATTTAATTTTAAAAAAAATAAAATGAAAAAATAATAATCTAAAATAATATTAAAGTAAATTAATTCAAATAAAAATATTAAAATATATACTTATAATACCAAAATAAATTAGTATAGTTTTATAATAATAAACTTAAATCATTTAAAAATCTAGGTGACCCTCTTCTACATGGCACCAAATATGCGAGTTTCTTGTCATCTCTCCCCAACTCATCTAGCATTGTCAATAGCTCTGTGATGAATGCTCAAAATTATAGAAAGATCATGAATGAAAGGTGGCTAAGGGCAGAAAATAACAAATCTTTTAGGTTTAGGTCAAGCCCTCTTTGGAAAGAAAATAAATTTTTTTAGGGCATCCATAATAGGCCCAGGGTTTTTCCTAAACCTAGCAGAAAACCTCGTTCTTCTCATCTTATTATAGAAAAAAATTCAGCATCTCTGAAGGCAAGGGTTTCTGATCATGAATTTGATCAAAATAAGTTGCTGAATAAAAAGAGTATTAGGATGCCCTCGGATCCTTTGCTTGAATATTGTGATTATTTCTAGAGCAAGGGCATCATTGTCTCATAGAATAGACAACCACAAATTTTCAAAGAAATGAAAGGATGGTGGAAAGAAGAATTTTCAAATCAGGTATGGATAACAAACCAAGGTTCGAATTTCTTCCTTATCACTTGTGCTAATGAGGAAATTAAAAAAGAATTATTGAAACATGAAGTGAATCTAATTGAAGGATATGTATTTAAGAGTTTTGAAAGAATGCAAAGTTTTAACCCTAAAACTTTTCAACCTAAGAAAATGCCTAGATGGGTTAACATAGGTCCTCTATTGGTTGAATTCCAATGCCCCACAATCATGAAATTTATAGGCTCACATTTATGTGAATTTATATGGGTCGAAGGTTTGCATAAAGATTTCGGAAAGATATTAAGCTTCTCATTCAATCTAACACTCAAAACCCACTTCTAGGTCAAATTGAGATAGTTACAGAAGCAAGTAGACTATTAATCCCTCATTTTATGAAAGGGAGATCATCACCTCCAACATTTTCCTCTGCAAATTCCTTGTAGATGAACATGATTCTGACAATGGGGACTCTATATTAATTACAGATGTTCCAAATAAGAAAGAAATGTCAAGTCAAAATCTTGTAGATATTAAGGCACCCTCTAGGGCTTCACCAAACTTTGGAAAGGTAGTAGAAAATCCAAGAAAGGCCTGAAGTAAGTCTCCCTCACTAGCTAGGAACTCAAGGAGCTCACAGGTCAAGAAATTTTCATCTAATAACCCTAATAATGAACCCTCTCCTCTGATAATTAAAGTAACCCCTATTTTAGATAAAGTCATGGCTCAAAGAATCTCAGGTGATGGAGCCTACAGTACGAGCAAAAGTATAGACTCTAATAAGAACAAGGCTAAGAGGATAGAACACCTTAATAGTAAAATAGAGTTACAAAATCTGTTAATTGGTGCAGAGGAATTTAAAGCCGATGTGCAGAAGTAGTTGAATTTGTTGGAACAACAGATAGAGATGAATAAGAATGTTGTTATTGATCAGGTCACGAATGGTTTCAATCTTGTCTTCAGGATGGATCGTCCCTTTAATCATTTCACTGATATAGATAAAGATAATACAATTTTGTTGGGGAGTCAAACCCTTTGGAATGAGGGTGAGGCCTTAGGTAAGAATAAGCTAGGGTTAGGGTTTTACTTAGGGAGGAAGTCAAAACCAGATTGTGGCTCGATTCCAAAAAAGAAAGGTAGGAAATGCATAGCTGAGCTTAGAAATAAGGATGGGGAAGTTGTTGGGCAAGAGAAATTAACATCAATCATGAATGCAGGGAAGGGGAAGTTCCTTCCCACTCAGCCATGAAAGTCCTAACGTGGAATGTTAGGGACCTAAACGCTCTTAACAAAAAATAAATGCTGAAGCATTGCATCCTAGCCTCAAAAGTAGAACTAACCTTAATCCAAGAAACAAAACTCAATAAATCTCAAATTGGACTCTTCAAAAAGAAACTAGGTCATTTAGAATGGGAAGCAATACCTATAGTAGGTTCCTTAGGGAGCTTGGGAATTATATGGGATCCTAGGAAGGTTGTAATCAATATGATAGCCAGTAACAAGTATTGGATGGTTGTTTATGTCAAGCACCTAAGTTGTAACTTTAACTTTGTCCTTTTTAATATTTATGGCCCCATTTCGACACATGAGAAGGCAACGATGTGGAAGGAAGTAGGATAGGTGTGAACTTCCCATCTAGAGTGGAATTGTATTTTAGGAGGGGACTTCAATGCTACCTCTAATCTCTATGAGAAAGTGGGAAGTCTAAGAAGAGAATCCCAAGCTCTGATAGATTACAAAGACTAGATTAATTCCCACAACATGATAGATATAAAAACCCATAATGCCACCTTCACTTGGAATAATAGAAGGCAAGGATTTAGTAATATTGCAGAAAGGATAGATAGGTTTCTATTTAGAGGAGACATCCTAAACTTCAATTATATTTTCAAGGCCTCCATTCTCCTCAATTCAGGTTCTGACCACTTTACAGTCCAATTAATCATTGAGGAGGTTAAACCTAAGAAGTGCCCTTTCAAGTTTGATAAAATGTTGATAAATAATGAGTCTTTCTTAGAAAATGTTGAAAAATGGTGGAAAGAAGTAGAATTTTTGGGGTCAAAATTATATCGTTTTGTCACTAAAATTAAATATATTAAGAGTAAACTTATCCAATGGAACAAGGATCGATTTGGAGATATCTTTTCTTTTAAGAGGGATATAGAATCTTCCTTAGCCCAACTTAATCAAAAATTTATCAAGGAAGGTATGGATCAAAACAACATCCTATTAGAAAAAGAGCTTCTCTATAAACATGAGGAAATTTTGACAAAGGAGGAATGTTTTTGGAGGCAAAAATGTAGGGCAACTTGGATCATAGAAGGAGACCAAATTACTAAATGTTTCCATGCTACAGCAAAAAATAGAAGTAGAGTCAATAAATTAACCCATATTAGAAGTGAGGCAGGGATAATGCTAGATGATCTTGAGAGTATAGTTTCAAAAGCGATGTCTTTCTTCCACAACTTACTAAGCAATGAACTTATCTTTGACTTGGCAACTCAATCCAGTTTGATTAAAAACATCCCCAAAATCATTGGTGATAGTCAAAATTTACTCCTTAATCAAAATTTTACCAAAAAAGAGATAGAAGAGGCTTTATTCTTTCAGAAATGTTGGCATATTTTAGGTGATGATTTGGTAGACGCCTTGGAAGAAGCAAGACGATCAAGTAGATTTCTGAAGAAAATAAATCACACTTTCTTAGCCCTCAACCATATAAAAGAGAATGTGGATAGTATGAACAATCTTAGACCTATTTCACTCTATAATTCTATCTACAAGATTTTCTCAAAATCCCTAGGCAATCAAATAAAACCATTGATTTCAAGCATCATTTCAGAAGAACAAACAGATTTGTTCTTGGTAGGTCCATCTTTGATGGAGTCATTATATCATAGGGGTAATACATTTTTTTCAACATAATCACCAAGCTAGCATGTTTATTAAACTAGATATAAGGAAGGCATGTGATATGGCTAATTGGAGATTCCTTTGCAAAAGTTTAGAAGATTTTGGTTTTAGCAGAGCTTGGATTAACTTAATCTTTAAATGCATTTCAAGTCCCAAAATCCTTGTACTACTCAGTGGAATGCTAGAGGGTTTATTCAAAATGTCACGAGGTTTGAAACAAGGTGACTTGTTATCACCCTTCCTCTTCATCATAATGGCGGAAGCCTTAGGTAGGAACATTAAAAAATCTCAGGATTTTAGTAATATTGCTGGAATTAAAATCTCTAATACTATTCCCCCTATCACAAATCAACAATTTGCCAATCACACCCTTTTGTTTGGGGAAAGTAGTCTAGTAGAAGCTAGAAATTTAAAATTTATCCTAGACTGGTTCTCTAGAGCTTCAGGACAAAGGGTTAATAAGGAAAATTCAAATTTGTTCTTTTTCAATACGAAAGAGAAGCTAACTAAAAATATTGATAGAATTCTAGGTTTCCAGATAAGGACGCTTCTCTACAAATATTTAGGCCTCCCAGTGGACAAAGGACAAAGGTCATCTAATCTCTGGGGGCATATCTTGACCAAGCTTGATCTAAAACTCCAAAACTAGAAAGGCAAATAGTTGTCAGTAACTAGTAGAGTAATTATGCTTCATTTTGTTCTCTTTTCCCTTCCCCAATGTCAAATGACATGTTTTCCCTTGTCGAACGGAGTGAAAAGGAAGTTGGACCAAAAGGTTAGAACCATTTTTGGCAAGGACTGGTAGATTGTTGGAATTACTATTGTTGTTACAACAAAAGCTTGAACTATTAATGAACGGGCATGCGACCAAAGTTAAGGATCCACGAGACACGGGAGAAAGCCATGTCATGAATCCACAGGAGGTGCTGACCCACCGAATGACTAACAATCCCCCCTCAGCAACTACTAGGGATTCTAGGGGTACTCCAGGGATTCAAACCCATGACCAGGTGCTCTAATAGAATTTGTTGGAATCATTATTGTCGTTACACCAAAATCTCGAACTGTTAATGAACGGGTGTGCGACCAGAGTTAAGGATCCACGGGAGGTGGGAGAAAGCTATGTCACAAATCCATAGGAGGTGCTAACCTGATGAATGACCAACATAGATAAGAAGAAATTTGCACTAATATCCTGGGAGAAGCTTTATAGACCTAAATATAGGGGTGGGTTAGGTCTTAGAGACCAAGAGCTACAAAATAAGGCTTTAGGGGCCAAGTTATTATGAAAAATTTATGGGCAACCTCGTAGAAAAAGGGTGAAAGTCCTGGCTAGAAAATATTTAGACTCTTAAGACCCCACTAGCATCTTTAGAACTCTTAACCCTCCCCAAGGATCCAAAATCTAGAATTTCCTAATCAAATGTAGAGAAGTACTCATTCATGAGCTTTCTTCAAATATAGGGCTTGGGAAGAATGCACTATTATGGGAATACTTGTGGGGTGGGTATCCACCAATCCACATGATTCTTAATGATCAAAATTTTAAAAATAGCATGGAAAAAAGAATTGGAAAAATGTTGGCTAATTATATCATCAGTCATCCAGTAGACATAGCTCTAGGACGGAGATGGAAATTAGCTGATGATTTGGGTTTATCTATTAAGGATGGTAAGAAGCTTGCAAAAATTATTTCACAAAGGAATATAACTATTACTAATAAAAATGATCGTCTTATGTGGTCTACCTATTCTACTAGTGAATACAAGGTCAAGGATGGATATAATTCCCTTTGCAATAAGTTCTTCACTTCTAAAACAAATCTACCTATATCATTATGCTAGGACAAACTATGCCTCCCGAAGGCAGGGCTTTTCTTATGGACAGCAATATAGAAGATGATTCTGAACTTTGATTGGTTTAAGAAATTGGGCTATTGTTGGATCCAGTAGATGTCCTCTATGCCTTAGCAATCAAGAATATGTAGACCATCTGCTTCTTAGATGAAATTATGCTAATAGATGTGGGATGCAACTAATTTATAGATGAAACTAGGTTACAACCCTTCTCAATCATTTGTTAGAACTCCTTTTATGTTGGCCAACCCATCTTAAGTGTGGTCTTTATGGTTTGATATGGATTATTTCTTCCCTGATTCTCTTATGGGAAATATGGAAGGAGAGGAATAGAAGGATTTTTAAAGATAAGGCAATGTCCCCTAATCGACTCTAGAACAAAATAGAAGCATCTATCATAGAAGTAGCTAATGGAAAATTAAATAGTGGCCACAACAATAATCTATCGTTTACTACAAAGGATGAACAAGTTAGGAAAAATTGGTCTGGATTCACTATTCCCCCCTTCTATGGCCTTGGAGGAATCAAATCAATATCTCTTAGGAAAGAATGCAAATGGTCTCCTCCAAGAAAAGGCTGGTTCAAATTAGATTTTGATGGTGCTTCTCAAGGAAACCCTAGAGTTGCAAGAATAGGAGGGGTGGTTCACCTTTGGGATAGGTCAACTGTAGAAAAGTTTTCAAAACCTATAGGCCAAGCCACAAATAACGAGACAGAACTAGAATCTCTTATTTCAGGTCTCATCCTTTGTAAAGATTTAGATATCAAAAGATTGGAGATAGAAGGAGATTCAACTATTACCATTAATGCAATCAGGACAAGAAAGACTCCGAACTGGAAATTAAACAATTTGATGTCTAGAGCCACAAAATTGCTGAATAACTTTAAGTATACTATGAACAACCACATCTTCAGGAAAGGTAATACAATAGCAAATTCCTTAACGTACCAAGGAGCTGATGGTATTTGGGAAGAAAGAGTAGGTGTAGGTTAACCTATTTCTATATTAACATCTATACATGTATATATGTATATATATGTATATATAAACCTATATATATATGTGTATATATATATATATGTATATATGTATATATATGTATATATATATAAATACATATATATATATATATGTATATATATATATATACATATATATATATATACATATACATATATATATATACATATATATATAAACATATGTATGTATATATATATATTTATATAAATTTATACATATCTATTATTATTTATATTTATATGTATTTATTTAGATATTTCTTATATATATATATATATATATATATATATATATATATATATATATACATACTTATAGGTATATTTATTTATTGATATATATAGATATATATATTTATTTATCAAGTTTGGTGAATTGGAAAGCACATCTATAATTGACTAATATGAACTCTATGAAGATGAATGAATACTGGTAACAAATCTTTAATCGGTAATGATTTAAGGTTTGGCGGTTGATCTTATCATGATCTTCACTTAGTGATGACATTTCATAATCCGTGTGTAATAATAAGATGGTGTTTGAGTGTGTAGAAGGATCAGACTTCTTGGGAAACAATGAAGTGCTTAGAAGAATGGAACAATGATTTGGTTGCTTATCAAATCGATGTGTGATGATCTTTCAATGATGAAAATCAGCTAAAAATTTGTTGTAATGATCTGTAATGTATTTGGGTGGAGTGTCTTTCTGCACTAAATGTAAATTCATTGTATTTTGATGTAATTAGGATTTTGTAGCTGACCTAACTAAAAAGTATATTTAGGGCTAGTTGGTGAAGAGATTTAGTGTCAGTGATTTGAGAAGACAGTATTGTCGAACCAGATTGAAGTGTCTGCATGTGTGTAGCAGAGTTGTGTTGAAAAGGATATGTACTAGAAATCATGGAAGTGTTGTGATCAAATCATTTCCCTTGTTGTTCCCTAACAGTTACAGTAGTCTGAAATCCCTTAACTAGGTAGACCCTAACAGGTCTGATATTGTAAATCCCTTCAACGAGTGGTTCATTAACTTGAGTTTGAAATCCTCTACCAAGGCTAGTCTTAAGAGGGTAGAGCTCCTAACAAAGCTAAGCAAAAATCCGTTGACTAGGTGACTCCTAACATGGTCTACTCTTAACTGGGCTAGGCCTTTAATCGAGCGCATTCCAAAAGAGTGCAAATATTTTGTTGGTGCTAATTCCCACCTTGGTTTTTCCCAGTTGGGTTTCCACGTGAAAAATCCTTATGTTCATATTGTGGACACATTGTTGATTTGTGAATTTGATATCTTTACTTTATTTGCATATTAATGAACACTTGAGTGAATGGTTTGTTAAATCAATTAAGAAGATTGTTTGAGCAGTTGCTGGTACAGTTTTTTGAAGTGTTGAAGATTTGTTTTATTAGTGATTCACCCCCTCTTATTAATAACTGGATCCTCATAATAAGAAAGTATGTTTCTTGTTGGATTAAGATTTTGAAGAGGTACATGAGTACACCTACATTTAAATGCAATATTGTTTTCTATTTATTTTCTATTTGAAATGATAGTAAGGCGTTTGCCATATTTGTATGCGGAGAGCTTAGCTTTTGGGCTCTCTTTAGTGATAGGGGCTTTGTAGATCCATTTTGTTATGTCTTCATGCACGATTTCTTCCTCTTGACTTTTTCTAGGTGTAAATTGTGTCAATGTGCAAGTGATTTTGGCTAGTGGTGGTTGAAGAAAACCATAGGTTTTTCCATGAGTTCAAAGGGAGGTGGGTAATTTCCCAACACAAAAGAATTGGCTAAGATTATATTCACCAGAACCTTCCTCTACCATTTTCATTTTCAACTTCTCTTGCTTTGGTGTAGGAATTATTGAGCTAGTAAGAGAGGCCGGATTTACATAAGATGGGGAAGGAATAGCTTCCTTGTTGTTAGGTATAGTGATCTCTATTTGATGGTTAATATTATTGCAATATGCAAAGGGATTTGCATCAACAAGGATTGTATTCTCTACCCCATTATGCAGAAATTTGATACAATCATGGTAGGTAGATGAGATTGCTTGCATGGAATGTATCCAAGGAATCCACAATAAGAGATTATATGGCAGAGGAAGGTCTAGCACCTGGCAAACTATGTTCTTCACCACGGGCCATACCCTGATAGGTAATATAACAGCCCCTCTGGAAGAGCATTCTGCATCATCATATGCCTTAATGGTTATCCTTTTATAGGTGTCCATTAATTCCACTGCATACCCTAATGTTGGAACCAACTTTGGTGTGTATATGTTTAGACTGGCTCCATTGTCAATCAAGACTCGCTTGATCCTATGTTGGTTCACAAATCCTTCAATATGGAGAGAGGCATTATGGGGTTGTTGAAAGGATGCATTGTCACTTTTAGAAAAAGTCAGACATGGTGATGACTTCAAATTACCAACCATGGCTTGAAATTGATTTTTGTTGAGGTTGGCGGGGACTAATGCTTCTTGGAGAGCTTGGTCCAAGATTGTTTTATGGGATGGAGATAAGCATAAGATCTCTAAGATGGAGATGAGTGTGGGCATTTTATCTAACTGTTCCACAAGATTATACTACTTGGGGATGGTTGTTGTTCCTTGTGGATCTGGTTTAATAGTGATCTTGCTATGTCGGGTAACAACATTGCATTCAAGATTTGGATTTTTGATGGTGAGGGTTGCAACTTGTTCATTTGTGTCATACAGGTGATTCACAATATAATTGTATGCAACTTGCATATAATTAGTTGTAGTTTCTATGTTTTGCCCTGAAGTGGAAGGACCTCTTTGATCATGTGATGGGAGTGGATTCTTAAACATTAAATGATCATCATTGGTCTTCTTAGGGTCATGTCCTTCGATTTCAATTTCGCATCTATCAATAAGATCTAGAATAGGATCTTTCAGTCGGTGGCAATTACTTCTCTTATGGCCTGTTCCCTAATGAAATTCACAATGTTCATGGTCTTGCCACCATGAAGGCTTAACTTGAGGCTCATAGTTAGACATCTTTAGTAAGGTCACCAAATTTGAGGATATCAATTGATGTAAGATTGCTTCAATGGGTTCCCCTAAGGGTGTGTATGTGCATTTTGGTTTCAAATTTTGTTGCTTTGGTTTGGATTCCTCTTGTTGCATGTTGCAACCTTGATTTTGTGGTTTATTGATGATGGTGTTGTTAGGAGGGGGATTTTGTCTTGGAAATCTAATCACAGGTTGTGCAATTTTGATTGTTCTTGCATCTACTATCCCATCGTTTACAACATTCTTGTTCTTGTTCCACAAATTTGGTTTATCACTATTATAACGTGGTTGAGGACCATCCTTAGGTTCGTTATAAATCTCGATGAGTCCCTTCTTGATAAGGGCTCTTTCACATTTGAGTCCTTGCATGATCATCTCTTCAAAATATTTGGTAGCCTTCATGTCTAAATGGAATTCCATCTCATCAGTCAAGTTGGAGATGAATATTTCCACTAGTTCTTGTTCAGGTAAATGAAGAGAATTCCTCCTAGATAATTGCCTCCACTGTTGTAAGAAAGTTGAGAACAACTCTCTTGGTTTTTGTTTGGTCTTGCATGAATCTGCCATGGTGACATCGCGCTCTATGTTGTGTGAGTAATGAGCAATGAATTTGTGTACTATTTCTTCGAATGTTCTAATCCCACCTGGTAGTCATGGGAACCATTGTGTAGTGTTGCCTCCCAATCTTTGAGGAAAGAGGCTCATTAGATAGGTGTCCTCATAGGCTACCTCTAAACAAGTTGAGTGAAATTCTCTCACATGATCTCTAGGATCTCCTTTGCCTCGATATTTCTCAAAGTTTGGTTTTTCAAACCCTCGTATAAAAGGTGGCATGAGCATGTTCCTATCAAAAGAATAGGGACAAATTTCATTGAGTGAGAACCAAGTAGTCTTCACACAACTATTTAATTATTGAGTGAGGTTTTCTATATGTTGTTTTAATATATCCATTTTTGAAGGTGGAGGAGGAGGGGGATTCCTTTCAAGATTAGGATCATACCGGATGGATTCTCTACCTCTCCCATCATCATGACGACTATGTTGCTTAGATATTTGTCTTATCTATGTTGTATCATAGTCAGGGGGTAGTTTGGCACCCTCCTAAGCAAGTCTTAAGAAATGAGCATCTGCATTTTTTCTAAGGATCTCATCGAAGAGCCTGTTTAATTTGGGGTTATGTTGTGCTATTTCTATACTGTTGGGAGTTGGAGTGTTGGGATCCTCTGAATTAGTACCTCCTCCAATGGCCTTATGATATTAATTGAGGTTTTCTTCCTCTTCTTCTATTTCTGGTTGTCGACTTCTCATTGATCCTGTGTAAGCCATATTTTTTATGTTTGTGAAATTGATTTATGAGGTGTTGATGAAATGTTTGATGTAAGACAAGTTGTTTGAAATGTTATGTGGGATGATAGATCTCTAACACTGAAGGTTTGATGTCAACAAAATTCTTTGTGAATTGCTCTTGTGTTTTCAAAAAAATTGGATGTGATAAGGTATAGCGAGGTTTGGGATGTGTTACAAACCAAGCTACCTAGCAATGAGAGGATGCAATCATAGACTAGTTTTAACCTACATAGAAATGACGCTTAGGATGATTGATCCTAGATGTAAAGACACTCTAAAACCGATTTGTTTTTTTGATTTAGCAATATCAAAAAAGAACTAAAGACAAGACCTTTTTGTGTTTTTGAGAACTAAAATGGATTCTGATGTGTTGTGCATGAAAGTAAAAATGGGTAGGATGTATGTCTCAATAGAAGCTTTTTGTGATAAAGGGGTTTCTACTTCTTCCTCTCTTTTAGGGGTTGGTGGTTCCCCTCGTGCTTCGTTATATGTAATATAGATTTGAGGAAAGAAAGTGGGGTTGATCTTGCCCCCTTCTTTTTTGTGATAACCAAAAGCTCTATATTGCATGAAAGCTCTATTTTTGAAAGGCTCTTTGTCAAATTTGTTGGATTTACCTTGAAGTTACAAATATATATGACATAAGAATACCCTATGTGAGAGAAAAAGTTATGTATTTATATAGAAAAAATTCCTTCTTTTGTTGAGATCTCGTGAACCAAGTTGCCTCTTCATCAACTTGATCTTTTGATGAAGAGTTCATTTTCTCAAAATGTGAGTGATGGTCATACAAACTGATATTTTGTTTCACTTGTTGAGGTAGATTTATTTGTCAATGTTTTATGTAAATTTGTTAGATGAATACTTGGTTTGAATTGTTTTTAATTTCTTTGACAAGAAAACACAACAAGCATAATAATCTTGCCCTTTTTCAATAAAAGGAAAAAATAGGTGTGGCTCTAGATTAACCCAATCATGAACTTTGACCCCTTTTACAAATTTTATTTTAATTTTCACAAAGCCCGAAGTTGACTAAAATTTTTACTAGTCTGACACAATAGGAAGACAAGTCAAACACTTTTTATCCCTAAGGTCATTGGCCAGTTGCGATATTTTCAGCCCACATCTTGATATTTCTTCGACTTTGGTACTACATACCTTATGAATCTGGTCGTGGCAGGTAAGGATGTGATATACTAAGTCTTTCGCAAGTGTAAAAGATAGATGATGCCTATGATGGGGGAGTCACCACTTTTATCAAGCTACAAGTGGGCTTTCAAAAAGCCTTGTTTATACTCAACGAAATATGTATGGTGAGTATCTTGGGAGCAAAACCATCTATGCTCTTGCACTAAACTTTTCACAAATATCCTCAATTAGTAGAATGGGTGGGCATCTATAATAAAAGGTGTCTAGTAATGTTTGATATTTTTGGACATAAGTTCATTCTGCAGTGACTCACTTAAGAGATTTGTAACTTGTGGTGGGGCCCATATGTCCTTTCGACAAGTTACACTATAGGAACAACTATACCCAAGGCTATAGCTTTCACTCTCACCTAATTTCTATAGTGGCTCAAAGGATTTACTGCGCAAGGTCATTCCCAAGAATGATGTGTCTCTTGGCAGGCCTCTCTTAAAAATATAAAATTTCAAGCGTTACTAACACTTTTCTCTTGCATCGAGGACCACGAGATCCAAGGGAGAGGATAGTGTGTGTTAGAAATGGGACCACTCTACATACTTTTTGCACAAGTGTGCCAAACACTGAAAACACTTGTTCTTTTTAACTTGTTTATTGCAATGTGATCTAGATGCTATTTGGAGATTTTGCTCCAACAACCATGGTCTTCTTATTAACTCCTCAAAGCAATATGTTGTCTAACTAGGAAAATAAAAATCTTGGTCAACCAAATTGAAACACGTTTGTTTAAGGAAAATTGATTTGTAAACAAGAATTGACATGTTGTTTGTTCTTTTTAACTTGTAAAATGAAAATTGATTGTGAAGTTTTAACCTTTGTAAGAAAATGAAAGTTGTTTTTTTATTTTAAACCCAAAATGAAATATTGTTTGTTTGAGTTTTTGGTTCTTTTTAACTTGCAACATGAAGTTCTTTTTAAGCCCCAAACTGAAAATGTGTGTTGATTTTATAACCCAAAATGAAAAGTTAAGTTTGTTTATATTCCAAAAGGGAAAGTGAATTCTTTTTAATCCAACTTTAAAACAAAGTTAGAAAGAAAAAGAAATTAAAATCCCTAACTTGACTCCTCGAATCCTGCAAAGAAGTCAGCAAAAACCTGCACAAGAAAATCAATTTGCTAGTGAAATGAAGGTCTAGATGGGCTTCTACAAGCTTAAAATTTTGATTTTTTAGTTACATAATATTTTTTTCTACTCTATGTTACAATAGCGCTACTTTGTGTAAACACAAAAGTGCTACTTTAATACAAAAGTGCTTAAACAATAACGCTGCAAGAGAGATAAAAGCGCTAAATCAAACTGTCAAACAAAATGAAAATTATGTCAGACAGAGAGCACAAAAGTGCTAAAAGGGTTGCAATAGCATTGTTTGATAAACAATAGTGCTATCACAAGGACAAAGGTGATAAATAGAAGACAAAAGCACTAAATCGCATACAAAGACACTAATCCCCAACTTTTGAAGGTGCTAAAATGTGTTCAATAGCACTAAAGCGCAACCTGTGTGTGGCAATTTGGCAATTTAAAAAAAAATTAGTAGTTTCAGAATCAGAAGGTTGTGTGTTCAATTCATGTCAAGTTCACCAAATCATGCACTAAAAAAAGGAATGTTAGGAGACATACAAGAACACAAGATTCACAAAGGTTAGTGTTTGGTTAGTGTCAATCAAAAATGAAATATAAAAGAAACTACAATCCTAAGAATGCATATCAAGAGAGATATAAAACATGTTATAGAAAGCATACAAAAAAAAAGGAAAGACACTAAACCCTCCCAAATGCTCTCTAAAATGGTCATAGTTGCTCCTCCCTTGTTCCTCTCCTCTCCAAGTTCCACATGAGTGTAGCTCTCAAGCTTTTTTCACTATTATGGATGTCTTATAGAGGTTCAAGATTATAAAAATGAAGATTATGATTATGCAAATGTAAACAAACTAAATATGAGAAATTATCTAATTATCTAATGTTAATTTTAACCAAAATAACAAAAGTAATTGTGTTCCTAAATGCTCTCTCAAACTCACTATAAATTAGATGCATACAAGATTTCTAGATTATAGATGCTACATCTTAGATGATGGAAAATGAGAAATTAAAGCTCTATTTATAGGTTAAATATGGCAATGGATGGTCAAGATTGAGTAATCTTAGCAAGGGGGAGGATTGATGGGTTTGTGATCCATGTGAGGGCTTTCAACCCAATCCCATGATGACAAATGTCAACATGAGATGGCTTGAGAGTAGAGGGAAGAAGCATTAAATGCTTGAGATGACTTGAGGGTTACCTTAGGACGTAAGATTTAGGGTGAGTTGAATGAATAAAGCCTTTATTTAATGAATAAAGCCTTTATCCAATGGAAAAACTCTCTTGCAAGACTTAGTGGGGATAACCATGGTCAAAGCAATCAATTCTTGAAGAGACCCATGAGTTAATTGGGGGTTGAGTTAGAGGGAAAGTCTCTAACCATGTGCGTGAGTTTATTTTAACCATTAATGGTTATGTAAGAGCCATAAATGGTTATGTAAAAACCATTAATGGTTTGGAAGACTTTAGGGGTTAGCTTGTGGGAGAATAAAAGCCATTTAATGCTTTTCAAAGATTTTAAGGCTTTGAGAAGTGACTTCAAGTTTCTTAGGAATGTGACAATAATTAGGGGATGGGATTAGGCTAATTAGGAATGGTTTAGAAGAATATAGAATGGGTTAGAAGAGTCTGGACTGGGTTTAGTGAGCAAGTGGGTTTGGTGGATGAGGGAAAATATGATTTTAATTAAAATAAAATATTTTATTTCAACAAAATAGGTGCAACTTGCATTTGTAGGAGAATGCAAGTGGGGGGTAGTTTAGGGATTTAAATAAATATTTATTTAAGGAGGAAAGGGGGTTAAATTAAATAAATATGATTTATTCATTTGATGGATTTGGGATGTGGTTTAATGAATTAATTTAAATAAATTGGATAATTTATTTAGTTAATAGCAAAAGAGGTTAGAGATGAATTAATTAAATGTTATTTTAATTAACTATTGGCTGATGGTTATTAAATAGTAAATATTAATTTAATTGAATGGACAGATTTATGTGACTACAAGTCCATTAAGATATCATAAAAAACTGTAAATAAGAAGATAAGGATAGGCTGAAGGAAATGTAGATAAGCAATAAGTATAGGGACTAGATAGATGAAGGAAGGAAAAAGCATAATATTAAGGATGATAAAGAAATAATAAGGTAAAACCAATGCTAGATTACATATGGTTAAGGTATATAAATCTTAGGTTGAAGACAATAAATGGATCATATTACCTTCCTCGGAGTTGTACATGACTAAAACTGGTAAAAGAGTAAGTTGACACACTAAACACGTTCAAGGTGTTGGCTGAAAATTCTTTAAGAGTATAACATGAAAAAATTATGAAATAATGTAATTCAATTTCTCTAGTATAATCGAGATAGCCTATAATCAAACACAAACATAATAAGGAAACCATTAAGTATTAATACCCCTTCAACCAATGGTGTGTTCTTGTCATCTTCAAGCTTCACCCTAGATAGGAAAGGGGTGGTTGCAGGCTTGGAGTAGGTCATGTCAAACAGAGCAAAGAGATCTCTCACATACTTGGATTGAGAAAAGTCTTTGATTCTTGATGTGTTCTAGTTGATTTCAAGGCCAAGGAAAAAGTGTAGGAGATCCATATCTGGCATGGAAAATCTATCATGCAAAGTTGTTTTGATGGCAACAATGGTTGTGGTTGAATCACCATTTATTAGTAGGTCATTTACATAGAGTATTGTGAGCAATAGATAGTTAGATGTTCTCATCATATAAACATTTCTCTCAAATTTTAATCACATGAAATTTTGAGACAATACTATAATAATGATCACATAATATTATGTTTCCATCCCGAGCATTTTCAAACTTTTCTATGAAAATCCCTTTTGCCATGGCATAAATATGAACTTTACTAGTAATGAGTGGCTCCCACTATTTTGAGATCCGGGCATGCAGGTGAGGGAGGCCAGGCCAAAAACCTCTAAAACGATAGATAAGTCATTGAGTGGAAAAAACAAAAATATTGTAATCTATTTTCTCTTCCGTTTCTAATTTTAGCTGAATGGAGATGGCATTAGAAACTGGAATAAACCGTCTTTCAACATTCTGTCTCTTCAACCCTTGTTGAAATCACACCTTCGAATCCTTATACAGTCCACCAAATCCAGCAATGGCAGGCCCTATCGCACTCGCACCAACCCTAGCGGTGGAATTAACCCTAGCGATAGAAGATTCAACCGCCAAAGTCAACGATATCATAGCATCTGCCGTAGACTACAACCCTGCAGCCGCAGATGGAAACCCCGTAGAGGTCAACGTAGTGTGGACAATAGCCTCAAAGGGCATTACAACGTGGGCTCGTTACTTCAAGATTAATTATTTTCACAATTAGGCAAACTTAAAAAGACTAAATAGGAGACCATTGAGTGTTAATACCCCTTTATAAGTTTGAATCCAAATTTTTATATTCTAATTTTTTTGAGAAATTTTGATATAGATGTTATTGATAATTGAATATCATAACTATAATTTTTTTATGTTTTATGTAAATGCATAACAATTTTTAAGGAAATCGTGTTCACCATCCTCATTTGTAAACCTCATGTGCAACAGTCATGGAAGACTAAATTTATATCAATGTATAATTATAGGAGAACTCTAATAGTTAACAATTTAATGAAATGAAGGATGGGTGAATGGTGGAAAATAGGAATCTTAACCTAGGAATGAAAAATAAAAAATTAATGTCACTACTTCCACTTTTCATTGGCGAACAAGATCAATAACAATCAACATTATTCCAAAAGGAGAGTTAAGCACTAGGGTTAATTGTTTCATTTTTTTTATATGATTTGGATTTAATATGATTATGATGAGAAATGATGTAAAATAGATAATAATCAATATTAAAAGATAGATGCAAAATAGTAAACCAAAAAATAAACTTAGATATGGAAACAAGATGCAGAAAGGAACTTGTGACTAAAATCTAAATTGAAAACTGTCGAACTATGAAGCTAGGTGCCTTAGTCATACATATCAACTAAGGTTTCAAATTTTGGATCATGATGTCTTGTAGATGAATTCATCCAATATTCAACCAAAAATAATTTGACTGTGAAGCTACCTAGATTAGTCCTAGAGTTTTTGCTTGTTCAAAATCTAGAACTATGTGTTAGATTGTAATGCACAAATCTACAACTTTCTATAGTTGGATTTGTAACCTAAACTTAGAGACAGAAAAATATTGTATTTCATAGGGACTTGTCTAATCAAAACCCCATGTTGGTGTTTCCACCTCCAACTATAGCTATGATGGAGAAAAGGAGATCTTATCCCTTCTGGGAAGGAGGCCAAATATGAATTGAAATGCTTCAATTGAAATGATATTACCTTAGGAATGTATAATGGTGACAATGCAATTATCTCTAGATAATTCATTCAAGTGTTGATACAGTAACATGACATGACAAGACAAGATCAATCACAAAAGAATATTTGAATATAGATTATTGAATCTTGCTTTTTCATAATACTCAAAGTTTGAAGATACTTTCTCAATAATGCTTTCTCTATGAAATGATATTGATAATACTAGGACATGTGATTAGGTAAAAGTGAATTAGAAATGATGTCTTTATAAAGGGTTCATAGGGTATTTCTTAATTTATGTCTGCTTCCAATTGTCATATCAAAATATCAAGATTAGGTATCAAATGGTGTTAATCAACACTCTCACATATATGTTTTGGGCCCTTTTTAGAGCAGCCATTCATTAGGCACCTTAGTCCAGCCAAAAAATAAGTAAATAAAGTTGTTTGTAGAGTAGAAGGTCCTAAGACATAGGGTCTAGTCACAAAATAATCATATGACGTCTGATAGTTTGGATGTGATTTTATGAGACTTTAGGGATTTGTGGCATGAGAATAATAAAGAAATGGAAATAGGAAATGAGAAACTCCAAAACTATTAAAATAGGGTTAGAGGTAAAATTAATCATTAAACAAAAGCATACTAGGGATGATAATATTGAAAAGGAAGATTAGATATCAAGGTATAAAACTCCAAAAAGGAATACTCAAACTAAGGACTTAAGTGTGTTGTTAGGATTAGTCTGGTAGGTATCAATGTATGTACAACCATGAAAATTTGAAAGGTCCACAAGAATGCATAACACTGAGGAAAATAACAAAGTGAGACCAAATTAGAACTCTATGGATGTTTTTTCTTGTGACACATAGGGGGCCTATTTTCAATATCTCAAATTACATATAATCAATGGGTTGAATAATAATGATGAAAGTCTTATAATGTCTAAAATACAAAAAATAGCCTTATGGAAGCCTAATTTTTCCAAGCATATTTGATCCTAAATTTATTATCAAATTTATCTTGAAGTTTGGGTAGCAACATTATATAATCAATCCATCAAATTTAAAAAAGTATTCTTTCAAATCTAAACCATGATTGTTTGAGTAATTTACCTCTCATATTCATTAACAAAACATGAAAGAACTATTTTTAGCATGTTAAATAGGCATTTCTAAATGTTTAGTAACATAAGATCTATTCTAATAGAGATAAATTCTCATTTGGCATGTAAAGGATTTAGTACTTGACATATATCATAAGAAATAAGGGTATTTAGGTTTATATTGAATAGATAAAAGTCGCTAAGTATTGGCCATCTCTAAGAAACCATATAGAAATTTGTAGTTTAGGAATGGGTAATATCTATTTCATATTTGTACTTGAATTTTCATATTTTACATGCCCTATTAATCAAGCACAGAAGAGAGGGGTAAAATAAAATGTTACTCGGATAGAGGTGTAGAATAATAGGCACTCAAATAATTAAAAGGAGGTTATGTTTGGCACTAGTATTGGAGTTTTTGAACTTCAAACCATTTTAAATTGAGTAGATTTCTTTCAAGTAGTTCTATTAGAACATGGGAATTGAATTTCTAATAATAGGAAGACCTTCATTGATATAGTAAGTACATACTCAACATATATCGAGGAGTTGTATATTATGAGCTTTATTAAAAATATAAATACCATATATTGGGAAAACATAGTATAATTCAAATAGAATAAAAATCACTCAAATTTATGCAAACATGTGAAAATTTATAGATTGATGGGTTTATAAGGAATTTCACATACATGGATTACTTTTACCTCAATATTTTTCATAAAAAGGAGTAGCAATAAAATAATTTATAGAGTGCTTGAGTCAATCTATAATTGCAACTCTAACATAAGTGTTAGATGCTTGTGAACATAGACTATTATAATGGCCTATATTGCATGGAATCAATCATAATTTTATTTTCATCTACTAAGGAATAGTAGAAGGCATACAAGTCCTTGATTTCTACTTGTAGGATGGAATCCTTTATCACACGGGACTCATATATGCTCACACTAAGGAAATATATGGTTGAAAACTATATCCATGTCGTAGGATACTTTTATATTGAGAAGATCATTATTATACACTCTATAAGTGTGTACTGATTAAAAAATATCATATTTTATCTCTAACATTCTACCTTGTACAACTTATACTATTGAAAGGCCTAAAAATCAAAAGAAAGTATTAAAATCCATCTTATTCTCATATATTGTGGCCCCCTATTTCAATGGACTTAATGCCCATAATTCTTAGTACAAAACAATATATAGTGATAGATAGATTCCAAAGAATAGCAATAATAGTAGCTTACAAGAAATGTGTCTTTAAAAAAGAAATTTCCATTCTTTTCTTTGAGAATTATTGGGTCCTTTTTATCTTGCCAAAAGTATCATTTTTTAATGTGAAAATAATTTTGTTACAATTTTTTTATCATCACTATAGGTCATAATGAAGAATAGATTGACAAACTCTGCTACATTCCACCAACTATTATCAAGATGGGAAAAATAACAAGGTGAGCTATACGATCTTTCAAGTTCTATAAATTAAACATTCACAACATGCTCAAACATGGAACGAGAGTATGAAATTTTTACAACGTACCTAAAACCATGCATTGCATGGCTTCATAGGGCAAAGTCAACTTCATGTACAACATAGCTAGAATAATATGTAGCAACAAATTGATCAAAAACTATGGAATGCCAATCAACAAGGGAAGGTATGTTTAGCATTATGAACCTCATTATGTTTAATTTGGAGTTAGACTTTAGATTTACCTCAAAAAATAGCAACTTCAAGAACCAGAAGAAAATGTGTCCCCATACATGGTTCTCAAATTGATAGGTGGGCTCATACTTGTTAGTTGAACCTACCCATTTTAGAACTAAATTGAATTTTCATTGCAAAGATTTTGCATCCATATTTTTCACCATTCTTGGACATGTTATAGGTTTCTAAGCTAATATTCAAAGAATATAATTGTATTCAAACACTATTTATCACCAGAAACAGATCAATTTATTAATATTTATATCAAGGCACTAGAGAACCAACATATCCATCTCTCCTATGTTGTATAAGTAGGACAATGTTTTCACCAAGATAGCTACTTAGCTAGGGACCAAATTGACAAAAGCATTCCTTATTTTCTATAAATCCTTGGTGCAATAGGGCCCATTACCTCTCAGAAGGCTGAGTAATCCCACCTAGATTCAAGAGCATTTGGATGTATTTACATGGCCAAATCTAGAAAATATGAAAATATATTCTTTTGGTATTTTCTACATTGTCATAAGATATATTTTGGAGGTCTTTAAATCAATTCCCTCCTGCCCCTAACTTTCTGAAGAGGTGATGCCTTTCTTGGTCTTTTGTCACTCTACATAGGTCTTTTTGAGATGCTTATAATGCACCCAAGAAATGTGATCTTTTCCAACAAGTTATAAGTTAGGACTTGAGAAAGTTATGATACAAAAAATAAATTATGTCTTGTCCACTACTATTGCTGATATGTCATTGTTTGGCCATCCATTTCAATTTTCAATGGGTTCTTAGGTGTAGTGACCCTTCAATTTCCAAGAGAATCCATAGTGTATAAGCCTTACTAAATTTGTGGTTTATTAATTGCAACATGTATCCACTAGTTATGCTTGAAATAAATAGATAGAATCATAGAAATGCATCTCTTTCATAGAGTTTGTCAACTTTTATGAACTCTCTACTATGGATAGGAGCTATTTCATAATTTGAATATTGTTTGTTGCATAAATAGAATACTACAAATCTCTTATTGACTATTGTCGTCTTAATTTTCAAATCAATTTTGATAAATAAATAACTAGAACATTAGATAAGAATAACATAATGGAATCTACAAGATCATGGTCATATGGTCAAATCAAATATTTCTACTATAGAATACAGAAATTGTTATAAAGACTATATCACATAAAAGTAAAGATCTAAAATAGACTGACCAAACTTTTAATAAACTTATTCTTGATATAGATTTAATTAATATGCAATTTTACTAATAAACAAATATAACTTACTATTTGAAAAGTCAAATTAAATAAATAATTGTCATAAAAACAATAATTTGACACACCGTCGACCGTCAAATCTAGGACCGATTGGGAATATGGTAAAGAACAAACTTTGTCAAAGCAAAACGGACAGCGAGTACAGTAAAGAAGGGAGATATTATTTTCATTGACATGACATAAAGAATGTTCTTACAACTTAATGGGGCTTTGGCCCATTTTTAGAGAATGTACTTATAATTTCATCTGTCTTGGGGTAAAATGGTATAAATGGGAAATGTTTAGAGATAAATCTGTCGACTTTTTTAGTAAGGCCAACTACGAAGCATTTAATAAAGCGATACATTTTTTTATATCTCTGTAGTGGTGAGTTTTCGATAGTTTATGATCAATGTTATATATGGACAAAGTATTGTTCAGAGATATCATACAAATATATATACACATTGTACAGCTCAAGCTGTTTTCTGTGCAAAGTAAAAGAAATCAGAACATGCATATTTCTTTATTCTCAAGCATTCTTTTTACTTTTTAATCTTTACTTTGTTCGTGATACGCCCCCTAGATTCTATAAGTACTTGAAATTATTTGCTGGAAGAAGCATAATGGTGTTGGGTGTAAGTGTGCGTGCTAAATCTTTCATGCCAGTGAGCTTGAAAGAGTAGCAAAAATGAATAATAGTGACCTTGTAAGGCTATCAATATTGTTGTTTTTAGTAGTTTTATTTAGCATCTTCATTTTACTGGATGCATTTAAAGCATGCATTAGGCAAGCTCATTGGGTTCCTTCACATTGGCTTGTGCTGAGTGCTTTAATAATCCAGCTGCTTAACTTAGTGAGCCTCAGGAGTGCATTGCTAGAGGACATATGGGGTGAAAAGGGTCATCTTAAACAGAATGAATTGTGGATGATCCACAGTGGTCGAGTGATGTTGTGTGTAGTGATGGCATACCTGCTGCCAAGTATGGCTGCCAGGGAATCCCAAGATTTTTGGGGCAAAATGGCTGCTTTGGGGATTACAATCCTTGGCCAAATGATATCTGAAGTATACACTCTCTGTTTCAGTCCAAAAAGCTCTTTTTCCATTCCATTGCAGTCTAGGAAAGAGTCGAAAGAGCCTTGGTTCACTGGATAGGCGGTCATATTAGCTATTTCTTTCGTAATACTCATCCTTCTTCTAGGTTGCGCCAACTATGCCAGCAGAGGTATCCAGGTACGTCGTCATATATGGTTTTTCAAGGAATCCTCCTCCAGATTTTTGGTTGAATTGCGTTTGTTGTTTTCATTTCTGTAGCTTTCAAAACTAAAATACAAATAATAATTAGAAATTAAGTTTACTCTAGATTATTTTTTGGATATATCTGATTAGATTTGTTAGGTTGAGAATTAAAAAAATATAACTAGATATTTAATACATTTGTTACTTTGAAAATTGAAAAAATGAGTTAGGATGGATATTTTTAGCCAAAAGTGTATCTTGTTTTATTTGAAGTTGATGATCTCTTTTCAAGATTGAAGAATCAACTGTTGAAAATTGCAGACATAGATGCCAGACGATTGAAGTAATTTAACTTTTTAGATTTTCCTTTTTATTAAGAAAAATTGAAAGAAAAAATATTGAATTATTTTATTTTATTTTATTAAAAAATAATTAAATATATTTAGTTTTATTTATAGTCTCATTCTTATTTATTTATATTATATTTTGTTGTAAACTAATTTTTATGTATAATAATACATTAAAAACAATTTCAAAGACAAATTTTTGCATAAAATGATTTAGATAATTGAAAGAAATGATAAAAAATATTTTTATTTTTTATTAATACATTTCTTTTTATTTATTTCTTCATTCTTATTTTTTATATTTTATTACAAAGTAATTTTTATGCATAATAATAGATCAAAATCATTTTGAAATACAAATTTTTAATTTACATAAAATAATTTAGATAACTGAAAGAAAATATAATAAATAAGTTTATATTTTTAGTTTCAATGAATGCTTGATTTAAAATTTTGATCTTTGATTAAAAAAATCCTTGATAAAATTTAAAATTTATATTTACTTAAATAATATTAATTATTTATTAATAGAATAATATATTTATTAAAAAGTTCTTTAAAATATTAATTAATTTTTTTTATAAAACAACTTCAATAATATTTTACATAAAAAACATAAAACTTGAAAATCTACGATATTAAGAGATTATTAAAATATTACATCATTTATTTTTACTTTCTAAATTTGATTTTTTTAATGATGTTTACTATAGAAGTTAAAATTAGACAAGCACGAAGGAGATTGAGTTAAGTTATAGAGATGAAAATGGAGAGAAAAGAGAACATAACATATCATGAGCCTTTTGGTACTAGAATCTTATTATCTTTGTAATTCTAAGGTTTTGTTTCAATCATGCTTGAATGTCTATAAGTGAATGCATAGTTGACTTGTTACATGACCCCCCTCCCCCTCTCTCTCTCTTTACACACACAGAGTTGTTTATATTTCCATATTTTTAATTCAATTTCCCCCTTCATCCTCTCTCTCCCTCTCTCTATATATCGCTTCAGTCTGTATCTTTCCATTGCTCCACCATGGCTTCATCTCTCATTCTCTTCCTCTTTATATATTTATCTCTTTCATATCTGTTTATCCCTTTCTCTTATCTATCATTATCTCTCCTTCCCCTCTCCATTTACCTCTCCTTTGTATCCATGTCTCTCTCTTCCTACTTTTATCTCTCCCTCTTTCTATCCCTATCTCTCCCTTCCTCTCTCTTCCCCTCTCTTCCTATTGCAAAAATGAAGTGAGACTTTGACAATGAAGCTTAAATACATTGTTGGTTATAAGGTTTGTTCCAACTATGTTTGAAGCTTTATTAATTTGAAACTATTAGTTCATGGCAACCAATTGATGTCATATATGCACAAATGTATACAAAAAATTCACCAAAATTTTCTCTAATGGACCTTTTGCACCTATTAGACATACTAATTGCACACCAATATACAATTGCTAGTTACTTCTTAAATAAAAAGATATCAAAATTGTAAAGTATATATTAATAACTAATGAAACAAAAACAAAAAAAAAATGTTCGGAAAATAATTTCTCTTCATAAAATAGATAAATCAAAATAAAACAAAATCATTGTGAAATTAACATTTAAATTATTGTTTAAATTTCCTTGCGATCAGGTTATTTTCGCTCAAAGAATTCCTTTGATTCTAAAGAATTCTTTTGAGGAAAACAAAAACAAAGATGGTGATGAAAAGAAGAGAAAGGATGATGTTCCTGTTGAAGATGCAGAAAAGAAATGGAAAACTATTGAAGATGAAGTGCTGAATGCGTGGATTGTTGCGCGTGCTTACACTCCTGAATATATAATTGCCAAGTCGCCGTTGAGCTCTTCTGCTGCAGCAATACTTTCGTTTCTAATTGTGAGTTCAATAATAGGATGGCTTTACCAGGGTATCATACCAGTTATCAGTACCAGTATTGAAACACCCTCTGATAAGCTAAAGCTAACGGTAACTTTTCTGCAAGTTATATTCATCCTCATAGGTTGGGCAATAGTGGGATGGAGATGGACTACAGCCGTAGGGTATTACACAAGATGGACTTCTTCCGTTGAATGGCACCCAATTTTGAGGGTTGAAGATTATTGGACAAGACAAATTAATGACATGATTGAAGATCGAAGCCCGAAGATGGATCCAGCAGAAAAGCTCGGTAAAAATGTGAGAAAGCTCGTTGCCAAGCAACCTATGAAAAACCAGATGCCACGGATGCTGTTGAAGATGCTGAAGCTACTGCAATGGATTACTGTAGTATTCAGTAAAGTATGTTGGGTAGTCTCCATGATTATCTTTCGTAATAGGTGGATTTCTAAAGTGACGAAACTCATTCTTTCCAAGAATGATCAACACTTATTTGAAAACTTTCCAGAATATGAAGCAATTATGAAGGATCTGGGTATGCTGGGGGAGACTCCAAAAAGCCTATGGATAACTAATAAAAGTACCATTGAAAAAGCACGGGGTCTAATAGGAGAAGGAAATCATAGTGCGGAATTTAATTGTAAAGAATTGGTTACTCTGTTAACAAAAGGGAAGAGGCCAGAGGGTATAGATCTGAGTAATTTTGACACCAAGAAGCCCCCAGAATATAAATATTTGTGGCAAATTCCGGCTGATAAGAATGATCGCACTAATTCTGATTCCAAAATGTTTCAAAATGATTCAGATCGGGAATACAAGCCTTTAAAGGTGGAGAAACAATTTGTAGATGCCACTAGAACATCTTGGAAAATGACAGCAGTTTGCTTGATTAGAATCATTATGCAACTCTATCCAATCTCTGATAGTTCAGATTGCCCTGGCACTTCCTCTGCCACTTCTCATGTTTTTCCTCCCAAGGATATCAGTAATTCTCTCAAGGCATACTCTCAAGCATGGGAGATTCTTGATTTTGTTGATGCCCTGGAAGATGACGGAATCCTCGGTGAGGCCGCTGATACATTCTTCCTTGAGCTACAAACAAAAGTGAAGAATGGGGATCTTCCACCCAAGATAATTTTGCATTCCAAACATAAATGCGCAGCTTCAGCAATTAAAGCAGCTGCAGATGAGGGTGAAGATAAAGTACGTAAGCGCGGAGGTTTGTACGAGGATGCGGATGATATATTTGATCTTACCCCAGAAGCTAAGGAAAAGAAGAAAATGGCTGAGCGTGAGGATCCGGAGAGCTCAGGAGACGATGATTCGATGAATTGGAAGGAAGTTGCAGCGGGAGTTGCTTTGTACAAGCTATGCAGAAGTATTCTTGTAAACGTAAACCTTGATAATGCCACGGAATTGTTGGAGGAGTTGCAATGTGCATTAGCAGAGATAATATTAGGTTCCATAAAAAAAGCCGAATCTGCATTAGTATTCAAGTCTAGGAAATGGGCGAGAGACTGCGACGAAATCAAGATAGCCAGGGCACTGTAGACAGCCGGGAAGGAAAGCCTGTTGGTGAAAATGGTGAATCTTGGTAAAGCTTAGCGAGAGAAACAGGAGAAAGAGATACCTAAGCAAGATCGCTTGCAAATTGTCCCGTTTCGCTCTGAGAAATGTGAAATAAATCCAACGGACGCCCATTGCTTGGAAATTGTCACTTCAGAAAGCCAAGTATAGATGCCTTTAGGGAATCATTTCTTTTAAGGGGTTTGTTGCTGATTTTCTCTAGTAAAATATAGATGCAAAATATGCAGTGAGGAGAGCTAGATCTTGTGTTGTGTTGGAATCAATCATTTATGCTTAAGTAGGCATAGTTCTGTGTTATTGTGTTACAATGGACACTAGATGGTTCTTGTGTGAGAGATTGCAATTTATAAATCCTTGAAATGGTATGTTTGTGTTCAATTATTCAAGGATGATGATATAATAGTGTACTCTTTTATATTTGAGTATACATTTTATTTGAACTTTTTTATATGTGATTATACATTTTGTTGTAAATAGCATATTTTTATTGTAATGATGGAGAATAATACATTTTTAATGAGAAAATAAATAATAATGTATTTGTACTTGGTTAAAAAGATAGTTTTAGAGGTAATAAAAATTACTTTTATTGTTAGTTAATTAGATTAAATTACTCTTTATAAGAATTTTTTTATTTCTTTAAAGCTTATGTAGATCATGTGCACTTTTTTCAGTTCTATATGGATTAATGATTTTATTTCATTAATTTTTTCAAGCTATGCATTTTTATTGGAGGATTGAAGTCGAAATAGATGTAAATCCCTTATGGAAATACCTAGAAAGATGAAAATATGTGAGATATAATTCTTTTTAGAATAAATAGCAAATATATGTATATGTATATGCATATGTATATGTATATATATATGTATATGTAGGTGTATATATGTGTATATGTATGTATGTATGCATGCATTTATGTATGTATATGTATACATATACATATACATATACATATGTATGTGTGTACAAGCAAATATACATAAAAACATACATGCATATGTAGTGTATTAAATTGTATCCCTCTACAATCACACTCTATTTGGACCCCTAAATTAATTATATTTTTCTTAGACCATTTTAAGCCTCTTTGCCCTTATTTTCATGCCCTTATTTTCATTGTTAAATCTGGAACTTGATTTCAAGACTAGGTCCTATGTTCTAGATCTCAATACATCACCACCCATTTTGTTGATCTGTTTTTTAGTGCTTTAGGATTCTTAAGCCCCTAGTCCTTCTAAATAGGACCCAAATTTAAATGTCTGTGAGTGTCAGTCTCAATCATTCATGATTTGATCCCAATCTTCTCATTTGACTATTGGTTGATGCCCTACATTTGAAAAAATCTTGTGAAACCTAAATAAAGCAACTACTATCATTCATAAGGTTTAAAATTTATGAGTTCCTAATTATGATCAAGAAAAAACTTTGAATCTAATTTGTTGGCATATTGAACAACAAGCTATAACAATTTACTTTTCAGTATGATTTCATGTTAACTATGTTTTTGTTATTATGTGATTGCATCAACACTTGAAGGAGTTGTTTAAAAAGCATTGAATTAGCACAATTTTAATTTCTTTGGTATAATATTACCAGTTCAACATTTCCATTATTTATTTAGCTTATATCCTACTTAGGATAATCTCTCTTTTTCATTAGTTATAGTTGTTGTGGACGTGGGAACACTAACAAGGGGTTTGACCTATGAAAGCTCCTACACAACACAACCATTTTATCACATTTTCATGTGTGTATATTTAGATCCAATAATAGAGAGCACTAAAGGTGTGCAAAGGCACAATGATAGATGATCCTCGAATTTGAATTGATAGAAATACCTAAATACAGTGCCTTCTAATTGTGTTTGACATTTTTTGGCTAAATTTCGGAGTGACAAACCTACAAGACCTCCTCATCATGAACTTTATGCTGGTAAGGACCCCTTAGACTAGGGTTCCCTTCAACCATGTCTAATATTTTTTGCTCAACTTACAACTATAATTTTCTCTCTATCTCCTTTTCGAAATTTGAGTTACTGTTTTGGTTTTCAATTCTGTATTTCACTGTTATTGTTGAAATTCATCATTTTTCTATTATTAAACCTACTTCATTTACAATCTAAATTATATTGCAACAAATAAATCATAAACCCTTATTGTTCATCTCTTCTATTAGGATTGTAGCTGGATCTATTTATGATTCTAATGATATGTCATGGAGATTTGACATCTTATTTTATGCTCCTACGATAAGGTCTCAGTTCCACATGTGTCATTTTGGTGAACACAACATTCTTTGTAACTTTTGATTTGGATTTTAATATCTAATTTGTTTGAAAAAAATAAAAATTTAATTCATTAATCTTACAAAATTTGTTTGTTTTGGACATAGATTTGATTATATTGTTCATTAGCTATATCTATCAAGCTCATTTGTTGAAAATATTTATATATCATTTCATATTGATTGCATATATTTGAATTGCATTTTCATAGATTCTCTAATGAGGATTTCAATGATTTCATCTTTATACCCTTTTTGCATGATCTTTCCTTTATAGTAATCCCCTTCTTACTTGAAAATTTGTATCCTTGATAAGGATTTCCTTTCTATCTTGGATACACACATTCATGAAAAGGATATCTCATTAGTTTTCAAGGTGTTTTATATTTGATATGGATCTATATAATTGTTAATATATCAACATAGTATATTGTAAACTTCTTAAGGGGGCATATGAGGACTGTTTGTTACTTGTTGTGTTCATTTATGTATCCCCAAAGTGGTGGTGTTGTGTTACACAACACCCCCTATGGTGTGGTTATCAATTTACCTATAGCAAAATTCATAATATATAATATTTATTTTAATAATCTACTATAGCATGGGTAACTAGTTTATTATGAATAATTGATAATATATGGATCACTTAAAATAACACAACTTGTTAGCTTGATTCTTCGTTGTACATTTTTATGTTTTATAAAGTGTTTACCATCTACTATAGAGAGGCTTGGTAGTTTGATCAATGTTGTTTCTTACACTTTCTTAGGAGTTGGAACTATCTAAAATAACACAATTTGTTACCATAACTTTTTCGTTTGCTCCTTCTAAGGTGTTGATTACCAAGTATAGCGAGGTTTGATACTATAATAATTTTGTTGCAATAAAAAGATCACACAAAATAGCACAACTTGTTGTTTGGTAGAATATATGCCTTCCATGGATCACCCAACATAAAAAAACCTTTTGGCTAGAAGAATCCATTTCATAACCATTAATTAGCCAACATAATGAAACTTGTTTACCAATAAAATTTATGGCTTATCTATGGACCCCTAGCATGATGTAACTTTCTACTTGTTTTATAATGGACCACTTTTCTCATGAAAAAACTGGTGCACACTTTTATTTATTGTTAAAATTCAACTTGTCTAATTGCAATAGCATTATGAGTGTGATATTTAGTGGTTGAGACAATCTTAATATCAAGGTCTCTTCAACTAGTTCACTTGAAGCTTTTTTTTCAATGTATTTTCCTTATACGTTAATTCTGATATCAGTTTCTTTGTATTGTTTGTGTTTTATTTATTCTTTTGTGTCCTATTTTGGATGTTATTATATAAGTTGATAGGACCCAAATATTGAGGACTTATTCCCCTTGATTTTTTGACATATTATCCCTTTTATGCTTTTCTCTTGGCTAGTTTTTCTACTTTACCACTAGTATGGACATAAGTTTAGACTGCTAATAAAGTGGGGGTTAAATGTAGTGTACTAAATTGTATCCCTTTAAAATTTCACTCTCTATTTGGGCCCCTACTTTAGTATTCGTTCTATTAGATCATTTTATGCATTTTGAGCCCTATCATACCATATAATTTAGTTTTGATACTATTTCTTATGTTCTTTATCCTGACACACTACCACCACTTTTTTAGGTCTACTTTTAAGTCGACTAGGGTACCCCTTGCCCTATTCCCTCTAAAGGTACCCAAATGCAAGTGCAAGTGTTAGCATTTTTCATTAATGATGTGATATTGATCTTTTCATTTGACCATGGGTTGTCAATCTACATTTGAAAATACCTTGTAAACTCTAGATAAAATAATTATTTTATTGTTAATAAGGTCTAAGATATATGAGATCCCAATTATAATAAAAATATACTTTAAATATGTGTTATTTGTATATTGAGCAACAAGATACAACAACCTACATTCAAGTATGATTTCATGATTATTGTGGTTTTTTTATTATGTTATTACTTCAACATTTGGAGGAATTTTCTAAAGACCATCGCATCACCATTGTTTCAATTCGTAAGGTATAATCTTGTCAATTTAGCATTCCCATTATTTATTTATCCTATATCATTTTAGGGATAAGATCTCTTTTTTGTTAATCATAGCTACCATGGAGGTGGTAACATCAATATAGGGTTGACATAGGAAAGCCCCTATACAACATAACCATTTTTCTTTATTTTCATGTTTAAATGTTAGATCTAACAATAAGTGCAAAGTAGACAATGATAGATGATTATATATTTTGAACATGGAGAAATACCTAAACTAAAGAAACCTCCAATCATGTTTAATTCTTTTGGCTGAATTTTGGAGACTAACTCACTAGACCTCTTGATTTTGAAACTAGAATGTTTTGTTGATATGAAAAACCTTAGAAGAGAGTTCCTTCCAATAATGTTCAATAATTGGAGGCCTAGATTGTAGCTATAGGTTCCTCCCTATCTTCTCTTTTTTGAGCTACTATGTTGGTTTTCTATTTTGTATTTTACTATTATTGTTGAAAGTAATCATTTTACCGTCATTAAACCTAGTTCATTTACAATTTCAATTATATTGGAACATTAAAATCATAACCCTTAGTATTTAGCTCTCCAATTAGGACTGCAACTAAATTCATGTTTAAGTTTGCTCAATTTTGGAACCATTTTTAGTAACTTGGTGCATTCCTCTATTAACAACCATTTTCTTGCCCCAAACATTTGGGACTAGGGTGTCCAATTTCCCTATCCAATTAGTTTTCATCCATCTTTTGAATTAAACATTCTATCTTTGCAAGTAGAAAAAAAAAAACCTTTGATGTCAGCATTCCCTAAGAATTAAATTTGAAAGAAAAATAGGAGCATTCCTAATGCAAACCTACATAACCATATGTGCTGGTATTGATGGTTTCTGCCCATGATGAACAAAAAAAAAATTAGGCTACTTTACAACTTTGAATTACATACATCTAATGATGTTTGTAAGAAAAAAATTGTTTACCTATGAAAATGGCTCTTAGTCTTGAAAATTTAATATCAATTATTGTAGAGGGGCCTCACATGTCCTTGCAAGTTCAAATGGATCATTTGTAAATGTTTTAGATTACGAGAAAAAGCCTATCAAATATCGACAATTTTTTTTGATATGGCTCTAAAAAATTGGGCTAGTTAGAAAGAAAAACAAGACCATTCCTAGCATAAACCTACCTACCCAAGTGTGTTGGTGCCGATGATTCATGCGCACAATAGTTTTTGTAACTTTTTGCAATTTTTTTGCAACATTTTTTCAATTGTTTGCAACTTTTTTGTTTTACATTTTTTTGCAACTTTTTGACAAACCTACTAAGATTTTTGGTGTCTCTTGATGAAACTAATCCTTTTATAATTATAAAGCTTGTTCACTTCTTTCCCTGTACTAACTTCTCTCAAATACTTCATAGTATACACAACAAAAAGTTATGACTCCTAAAAGTTATCATTAAGACTAAACGATCTTCCATATAGCTTTTTGAACTTCATTCTAAGTAATGTTCATTTAGAGAAAGCAACGTGTTATTTTGTACTCCTATTAAAATAGAAATTTATTTGGACCTTTGTACCCAACCTTAAATTTTCATCATGTGATTTCTCCTACATCCATTTCTTTATGCCATAGCCTTGGGTTCCTACCATTGCAAAATGTAATAGATGTCTCTAAATTGTAAATTAATCCAAAGAGAAAATAAGGATAAAAGGAAAGATAGAGACTAACAAGTCTATATTAAGCCTATTGAACACAAAAAAATGTTGAGAAGGGGGGTGGATCATCATGCAACAATTTTCATCCATTCATTCTATTTTAGAACCATTAATTCATATCAACAAAAATAAATATGAAGTACAACATTCACAACATAGAGACACCAAGGTTTTTGCATGGAAAACTGAGTAAAATATCATGTTGAGGATTAACTCGCAATATATGAATTTGTTTTTTACAATGTTTGTTTTCAACCTTATGACAAAGGAAGTTAACTACTCTCTGATTAGACCTGTAGGCTACAGCGCACTACCTTAAAGAAAGATTCAATGCTTGCAAGTTGAAAATCACTTCTCCAGAGCAATATACAATGATGATTAACTCACAATATATGAAACATATTCTTACAATGCCTATTTTGGGTTAATTGCTCCCATAATAGACTTGTAAACTAGAGCACACTACCCTAGGAAAAGATACAATGCCTGCACTATATTTTATTTCATTGTGTAGCTAATATATCTTCATCTAGCTATCCATCTCAACATCCGATGATGTCTTAGGTACAATGACTATACATTTTGTAAGGGAAATAATAATTTAGAGGATTTGTAATAAGAGCTATTACATAACTGGCTTATTGTTTGTTGAATAAATACAATACAACTAGCTTTTATACAATATTTACTGTCTGTGGAATTTCTAAATCAGTTTGAATAATATATTTTCTAAGAATAATAGAATAGAATTTATAAGACCTAAATTTGATGGTCTTGTGATCATATTAAGGATTTTTACGCCGAAAATGTTACTTTATTTGAAGTGGACTTACCTGCTTCTTAACCTTAATGATTGAAACTTGTCTAAAAGCAATGCAAGATAATTGCATTAATTGAAACTGTTTGATTCCCACTTTCAATCTTGGTCACCTTTAATTAGTTCTTGCCCTACTAGGAACTATTGTTGAGGGTTAAGTTTAAACAGTGATTAAACTTCATACAAACAGTCAAACAAACATCAGCAATTATCAAGCTTAAATTTACATACACTACTTTTCCCATCGAAATTGCATATTTCTTAAAGAAAATATTCATTTAAGGTTTTTTGGCACACTATTATTTGCTATTGTTTTTGGCTGCAGGATGTCAGGTAAGATTTATGTTTTCAACACATGATAAGGCGCTTCTGTCAAGACATTGTTGTGAGATGTGTGGGATTAGCAGGGGCAGTTTGTTAGTGCATTGCCGGGACAGACACTGCTTGTAGTCAGCAGGTGCTGGAAACGTAAAAACTCTCCATCGTACACGTTGCTATTTATGAACACTTGTAATTTGAACAAGACAAGACTTAGGAATCATTTTACAGCAAGAAAGCCCTCGCCTACAAATCACTAGAACAAGATTTGGTAGATAGTAGAAAGGGACCCTTAATCTTGCCTACCATGGCGGGCTACAAGATGAAATGCAGAAGAAAATAATTGTTCTGGATTTGGATGAAACGCTAATCCATTCCAGTGAGGATCCTCTCGAATACTATGATTTTATCGTCAGTGTGATCATCGATGTCGACCCTGCCACTTTCTATGTTCTGAAAAGGCTCAGGGTGGATGAATTGTCTATCAAATAGGTATGAGCTTGTGCTATTCACACCAGGAATCAAGTAAAATGTAGATAAAGTGGTGAACCAGATCAACCTTTATGGAGTTATCAAGCGTCGCCTCTTCCGAGACTCATGCACACAAACTTGTGAGGGCATATTTGTGAAGGATCTTTCTCTTCTTGGGCATGATCTCAGGGGGTGTTATTATAGTGGACGACAACTCTAATACGTATGATTTTTTCCCTAACAATGCAGTTCCTGTGAGTTCTTTTGTCGATGATGTGTACGACAGGGAGCTCTCCAACGTTGTAAGCTTCTTCAAGGTTGTGCAAGATTATGAAGATCTCAGAGAAGCCATACACCATTACTTTGTCAGGGTTGCTTCCTTTGTTGCCTCAGTTTTGCGCTTTCGATGCTCTCTTGATGTCAGGTAACACTTAACCCTAAGGGCAGATTTTGCAGGAAAGGCTGTCCCAATTCCAACCTCTGGTATTTTAGTTTATGAAAATATTTTGATAGTATGATTAGTGTCCCAAAATTTGGACCACTGAACAATTCTTTTGTCAAGTTGTTCAATGAAGAACTATAGTTTGCACAAATTTCTAGTTTGAAGTCTTAAAATATGTACATGTTAAGTTTTTGCATATCTCAGTTCAAGGGTTATGTGGACTTCTATTGAAAGGGTGGGTTGATCCCAGCACATATGATTGTAAATTATGATTTATTCCAGTAATGGTGATTTTACTCCTAGAGTTTAGAGGATTGAACATTTCTTTTGTGAAGTTGTACAACAAAGAAAGATTGTTTTTACAAATTGAGAGTTTTGATTCTACACAAATGCAGCTATACTCAAAATCTTGAACCCTTGTGAATCTTAATTTGAGCATAATGTAATTCTTGCAAATATTGATTTAAAGGTTATGTTCATTTTTTTGAAAGGCTTGGCTCATCCCAGTTTTGAGACTTGGAGCTGGATGTTAATTTAATGATAATCAATTTAATCTATTTATTTATTTATCCACAATTCTCAAAATCTAGAGGGACTATACAATATTTTTTTAAACTATGGTTTGTTCAAATGTGATCAATGTTGCTTCTTGGCAAAGTATAGTTTTGTTCATGTAACAAGTGCAAGTTTTGTATTTGCATGTGTCTTTTAAACAGATATACTATTTTTGACTGTATTGATATGTCAATGTTGAAGTCACTTGCAATATAGACAATGGCACCACTAGGAGCAATTGCCATTGCTTCATTGATAATTGCAATGATGTTGGTAACTGATGTTCTTGGTCTGGCATAAATATTACAAATGGGAAATGTGTGTTGACTAAGAATGCATGAGAGGAATAGTGCTTCAACATTGTCTAGTGTTAAAGGTGTTGTGATAACCACATGTATGTTTTTATGAATACAAATCATTATGCCATGAACATGGAACGTTGTAAAACAATGGTAGCCTGGAAGTGTATTGTCTATTGTTGGTGTATATAAGTATTTTTCCTAGAGGAAAATAATGTCTGATGACATTAGGTCTGTGTCACGTAGGATGTCTTCTGTATGCATTTGGAAATGTCAAGTGTTTAATGCAGAAATGACAATTTGGGCTTTACTTTTTTGATAGTACACGTCATTTTGAAGAGTCCAATTAGTAGTTGTGGTGAGTTGTTCCATCTCATCTATGACTGTTGGTTTTATCTTGATGTTTCATGGTGTTAGAGGGCTCAACAAGAACAATATTTCAATAGTTGATGTGTGACTCAAAGTTGTATAAGACAAACCATGTTCGTCGACATCAAAAGGTTCAAATGCAAGATCATGCATGGTGAGTCCTTGTGCTCTGTGTATTGTTTGAGTACATGCTAGTTAAAGTGAAAATTATTTTTGAATAGTAGTCTTTTGTGTAGCACTATGTCTAGGGAGTGGTTTTGCAACTCGAAGAATTGTTACCCATCCATTGTTAGCATATGTTTGGTTTGGTTGTGGTAGTTTTGCATTTTGAGATCTTCCAATGCGTTGATTGTTGAATTCAACCCAAATGACATCGACATTATTGGTTTGTGTATATGATTTGAATTGTCCATCTGAGGAACTGACAAGATTGTCTTGTATATCATAGTTACCACCATATATCTCAACCAATATGTCTTCTTTCAACATAATTTGATTTGCTAGATTTGCACTATGTTTGTACAATTGTTCTATAAGAACGGTGTTGTCATGTTCATCAATTGTATTAATTATGAGTAGTTATCTAGGAAGGGTAGATAATATCTTTTGGTTGTGTGCTTCGACATATTTTCTTTTGTAAAAAAGAAATGGAAACGTTGGGTCTATAGGTGGGGAGAGTAAACATTTGCTATTTAAATATGCTATGTCTTCTTTGGTTTGGGAGCCCATGCGTATTCTGTTGGGGACAACAACAAACAACTGATCTGTTTGCCTCATTGTAGTTTGTAGATTGTAACATTTGACATGTTGGTGCCAAAAATCATATGGCAATAGGTCAGTGTCTATTGTTGGTGCTTGAAACACTAGATAATCGTGTATAGGTTCTGCCTAGTACAAGTCACTAGAGAATATAATGTCTAAGCCATTGAAGTGTTTAGTTGGGGTTTGCATAATTTCATGAAATCTTTTGTCAATGCAACACAACATTCTAGCTCCAACTAGAGAGATCTCATCAATGAGAACAAGACGCAACTATTGGTATTCCTGTGTTAATGCATCTAATCTTTCTGAGGTTAGAGTATTAAAAGTGGATTTGTTAAATGGTATAAACAATGTAGAGTGCAATATTGTGCCTCCTATATTATATGCTTATTTTGTTGTGTATGCAAGTAACACGCCCTTTACTTTCTTTGGGTGACTATTTACTGCCTTATTGTATATACAGAGCAGTCCTTGATACATTGCCTTTATAGTGAAGGTTTCCCTATGCCAGCACCTCTTGTTAAGAACAAGTACAATGGCTCATCTGGTTTTTGTTGTTTCTTCATTAATATGTCTTTTACTATAGCTTGTTGTTCTTTGTTCTATATTCTACAAGTAGCATAATATGCTGTGTTGTCATTTAGGTGGGGATGTCCAACTATTTCAAATGGTCTTGACACTTTTTTGATGTAGACATTATGTCTTAGTGTGGCTATGTCTAGTTCCAAGTTCTACTCTTCACTGCCATCCTTATTTGTCTTTCGGAGGTCGTGTACATTTCTATAGTATTCGTCTTCAAGCTTTGCATCATTTATAGCATCGGCCATATCACTTGATGATTCATTTACATTGTATGTGTACTTTTCTTCATTAATGTGTATCATTTTTTCATTGTTGGCAAAAGAATCTTGCCAAGTTTGGAAGCCTTGCTTCAATGTGTTTTCATTGGTGGAAAAAGGAATGCATAGTAGAAGTTTCTCTCTATAGTAGTTTTTGTTGTCAACATGCTTATCATACTTGATAAATCTGATAATTTGAGGTTGACCTCATTTTGCTAATTTTCCTCTTGTCATTGCATATTTTGCAACAAATTCTGCAAGACAAATATTGGCTAATGCTTTTGGATGTGCAATGTAATGATCAACAGAGCTTTTGCAGGCAACATTTTGCAAATCATTTGGTTCATTATCTAGAAGCTCGCGAGTCTTTAGAATAAAAGTCTTGTTGTGAGGGGAAGAAGTATAAATGAATTGACAAGTACATGAACTATAGTTAAGGGGCATAGAGAGGACAATGTGTAAAGCTTGTTGAGTACACATTTGTTTCCAGTTGAGCAAGGTATTTCCTAGTTTTGTTACCATATTTATGGCGTCAATGTTATGTTGCTTGTGGTCTCTTCGTATTTTGCTAAATGTAGTTGTCATTGAACTATTGGATTTTGTCATGTAAGAGATACAATACATTGTTGCAGCATATGCATTGAGGACAAACTGTACATCCGTGTTTTCTTGCCATAGATGTGGAATGCGAGGTGCAAATGAATTATTCCATATATTAGTTGGCTTTCTTTTGAGAAATAATGTTGGAATGATCACTGTAGAACGTATGGCTATGATGTATTCATGTTCAAACATGTTTATGTTGACTAAGAAATATGCAAAGGAGATGCATGGCTCATAGGTCAATGTCTCTAAAATTGATCTAAGGTTAGCAGTAGTGTGCATATTGTCATAGTCTTTGTCAATGAATGGTTCAAGTATTGTTGTTTCCTTCATTGGAGGCTGTGGGAAACCAAAACGATACTTTCTCATTCTTGATTTCCAACATTGCTTTGTGTGATTGTGGATATGTAATCTAGATGTGTGGTCATCTAAAGTATCTATGTTGCAAGTTATGTATTTGTCAACAAAGGGTTCAATAGTTAGCATTGTTATCTTTTATGTAGATCGGCCCGCCTTTAACCCATAACATGAAGTGGTAATGTTCATTTCCTTGACTTTGGAATTCTGTAACTGAGAAGTAATCTAATACATTTCCAAAAAAAGTTTCATCTGAACAAAATAATTGTTTCATTGCAATAATTCTATGTTTTTAATAGCGAGTACAAGTCACAAGATCTTTTTTTATCAAAGATGAAATGTCAATGCCAGACAATGAATCAAGTTGCATTTGTCTTGTGGTTGTGTGATGTGTCATGTAGAGTTCTCCCAATGTTTGTGTCAGTGGCACCCAATTTTGCTCTGCACTAGTGAATGTCAAAAAAAATGTTGGTGGTCCTAATTGTCATATCATTGCAAAAATGTTCTTCTTGAGATGTTGAAAATAGTCAAGTGAATTTCTAATCTTCTTGAGATCTATATATCCAATATCGGATTGCAGAATTTTCTTCAGGTTTGATTTGTACTTGACATCTCATGCTGTCAATGTTCTTCCTTTTAACTTTCCTTAGTGGATTCTTATCCAAATGAAAGAAAAAACTTGAGCAGTTAGAATTTTGATATCTTTCAAAAACAAATTAGCGGTGTGATATGCAAATGCTCGATTTTAATTTTGCAAATCCCATTCAACATTTCTTTGATATGAATTTTTTTTGTGATTTTTTCGTCACGTGGTTTGCCTAAAAATAACATTGGAAAGTTCATCTCTTCTGCATAATTGTCTTGGAATATTCCCAAAGGTTGTTTCCCTTTTGCATGTGTGATTTTGGTCATTTTGTCTTGAAGAGAATGTATAGTTTGTGACTTGGTGAACCCATGTATCATGGTGTCTGTTTCAACCTCCATGGCATTGTCAATCTCATTGTCATTGTCACTTGATGAAGAGTCGCTACTAGGTGCCTCTTCTTGTGAAGGGTACAAATGAACGTGCCATTTTTTGCTTAGTTTCACATTTTGCATCTTGTATAATGTTGTTTTGCATAATTCATTCAGAGAATTCATAACAGTGTCTGGATGAACTCTGCCTTTTTGATATGCATTTTTGTATTACAAATGTCTCTTCAACACAGCAACAACTATCCATGTTTCATCAGATGATCATGGCAATGTTGTTTGTACAATATTAATATCTATTGGAACATTAATAATTGTTCCAGTTAATCCAATTTGAGATCTTTTGTGTCCTAATTGCCAAATTTTTGCAAATGGAATTCAGAGTGACACTTATCTTTCTTCAAGTTTTGAAAGTGTAGACGTGTGTACTAGTGGCTTATTTGTGTTTATATGTTCTAGAGTTGCATATGATGGTGTTATCTTTTGGTCTAGTTTATGTTTACAAAACTTGCATATATTTTGACTAGAAATGTGTTTTTTGTTTGGTAGTAGGTGTTGGTATGCTTGTATCATTTTTGGTGTTATATTTCTCATGTTCTTCTTAAAATGGAGTTGCACATGTATTGCAAAGACATGTTTTGGTGTGTCTTGTATCTTTTCAATGTAACGTTCTAGTTTTGTTTGTGGGCTTCTTGTTGAGTTTCAAATCCCCTGATATGCAACTACTTTACATATTTGTTGTTTCACTTTGTGAAGCAAGTCATGTGTGATTTTTGTGAACAACTTTGTAGATTGTTTTTCTGGTTAGATAGACACTCATGTATGCACAACTTTGTTTAAAGCATTTTTTGATTGTGTATATGTATTGATTCATCAATATTCATTGTTTAGAATAAATTATTTGAGCCTATGCAAATTAGTTGTTGGTCTTGGTTGAACCAATGTCATTGTAGGTGGTTGTTGAACATTATTCTGAGTTGCCATTATATTATCCACTCCAGATGGGTTATAGTGTGTATGCATTTCATTGACTTTGTAACTCGTGATATTGTATACTTTGGTAGGTGTTAAGGATTTGCAATATTCTTGCAATATTCTTGTATGCACAGGTTGGTCACTCTTGACCATACTTTAACTCTTACCTGTAAGATGTAGGATAGCCACTTAAAACAAAAATCTGCACCTTCAAGCTTGCTTTGCTCATATCAATCTCCATTTTTTATGATATATGCTTTCCAACTTGCCACACCACAGCTAAGTTTAAGGTCACAATGGATGCATGTTTCTATGCAACCTATTGCTACATTGTCTTTGCAGAGTAGTGCATTGCAAAATGATTGAGCCATGTACCATCGAAGAGATGGGCAATCGTATTCATTGTTTGTTAGAGTGTCTATTGTATTGAACAAGATATTGTCCACTTTCATGTTCCTACGTTGTTTTTAACCTTTCCTTGAAACACTAATTCAAAATTTTTGGTTTCATATGTTATTTGATTTTTATTTTGGCAAGGCAACTCTCAATTACTCTTCAAATCTAATTATGTTAGTTCTACTGGTGTCAACATCAGTCCTTAATGTGGACTGCCATGAACATTTTTTTTGCAAAGGATTTGTTTGATTTAGTTGTTCCTGCATTTACATGGTCTTAATCCTGCAGTCCTGTAAATTGTACAATATGGTTTACTATTTCTCTTTCATTGATTCCCTATTGACCCTTTCTTGTGCAACCTCTCCTCACCACCACCAAAACCCAGTACAATACTAGACCTGTGTAGACAACGAGTTGGTTCTATGTTTGAAGGTGACATTCTGATTCCCACTTTCAATCTCGATCACCTTTTATTGGTTATGGTTTCTCGCTTACTGATAAAGTCAAACTTAACAATGATCTTTGTGGCTTCTCCATTATTAATGCCCCCCTCTATGTCATAGGTAAAAAATTCCATTCTCTATATTTTATATCGGACATGTAGCCACACATGCATGGGCTTCCAAATCATAGTCGCTTGACACAACAATTGGTTAGCAACGTTTGTGGTACATGCTATATCCAAATATTTTCTCATGGACTTTACATGTCTAGGTGAAAAGGCCAAGTCATAATGGAAACCCATTTTTTTAAATATTTGGCAAGCATATTCTAACATATGCAATGTTACCTTAGCTTTAGCATTTATATATTTTATTATAAAATATTAAAGTTTCTTATTAAATTTAAAGAATAAAATATATAATATCCTTATTAAATTTAAAGAATTGATTTTATTCCTCATTTAATTAATTATCAATTTATTAAATTTATTTCTTCTCGACATGTTTTTAATTTTTTTGACTTTTTAAACAAGTCCCTATCTTCCTCTCTCCCCCTCTACATGTCTCTCTCTATCCTTTCATCTCTCTCTCTCTCTCTCTCTCTCTCTCTCTCTCTCTCTCTCTCTCTCTCTCTCTCTCTCTCTCTCCCTCCCTCTTTCTACACCTCTATATCTATATCTTTGTGTGTCTATCTCTATATCTCCATATTCTCTCTTCCATCTCTCTCCATCTCTATCTCAATATCTCTGCATCTCTCTAGCCGTATACATCTCCCTCCCTATATATTCCTCTCCCATCTCTATTTATCCCTCTCCCCTCTCTATCTTTATTCCTCCCTCTCCTTCTGTTTGTATCCCTCTCCCTCTCCATCTCCATGTCCACCTCCATCACCATCTTGATCTCTATCTCTATCTCCTTACCCTTCTCTCTCTCACACTCTCCTCACTCTATCTCTCCCTCTTTCTATCCCCGACTATCCTACTCTTCGTATTGCAAAAAATAGACAAAAATTTTCTCCAATTGAACTTCCATACCTCTTTGGTGTACCCATTGCACACCAAGGTGCAATTGCTAGTTATACAAACAAGGTGTACATACCTTACTAACTTTTCAATAATTTATTTTAATATATATTTTACCTTCACTATAAAATTAAATTCTTGAAAAAATGTAACAATCATCGCTTTTATCAAATATGTTCTAAAATTTTAACTTATATGATAGAAAAAAAATTAATTATTTTTTTGTTTTAATAATTTATGTACTTTAACTTATGTTTTAACAATTTTAATAATTGCAATTATCATATAAGTTTATTCAATATTATCATATTAAATTTTTTAATTTAATTAATTATATTAATTAAATAACATAAATAAATTAAAAAATCAAATTTTAATATATCTTAATTATTTATTAAATGATTTAACTTTAATAATGTCACTTCAATATAAATATATATAATAATTTTACTTTAATAAATCTAATATTAATAATAATTTAAACTTAAAAATAATTGACATTCCTATTCTTAAGAAGAAATTAATAATAGAATGCAATAGCTATCTCCAGGTGAATTTTAGAATAGAAATTTATTTGTGCAGACTATTAAAATTTTATGTTGTTAAATATGCAATAGATATATTTTTGTTTGCCTTAATATTATTATATATTAAATTATAATAGTTATTATATCTTATTAATGTGAAGGAATTTTATATAGTGAATTTTTTTATCTTATACATATTGTGACATCCACTTCACTATAAACTACTACACAATTCTAAGATAGAAAAAAAAAAGACATTTTATGTTATTTAAATTAAATGAAAAGAAAATATTTTTTAATCTAAATAATTTAATTTTAATAATTTCAGTGCAATAAATATATGTAATACTAAACTTTCATAAATATAATCTTAATAAACTCAACATTAAAAAAATTGGCATTGATATTTTTATCTAAACTATGTTGAAGATTAATTAGAATATATTTTACTAAGTTACATTCTCACGTTAAATTAATTAATGGTAGTCAAAGCCATTTCTTTCATATGAATATTGTCAAAACTAACTTCTTGGAAACATTTTGAGAATGATTGTAGTTCTTAGTATAAAATGATAGAGAATGACTATAGTTATTAGTTTAATTGAATTTTCCATTACATATTCATTCATTACAATTAATAGTATAAATTATTAATCTCTTTTACTTTCTAATTGTTTGCAAAAAATAATACTCAATTATTAATACAAACTAAAAATGGAGGTACTCTCCATTATTGGAAACTTGTTTTTTATTAAGGATCAAATAGATTTTGAGAGGACCTGAAATCCCATACAAGTGGATTTTAGGGTTTTGAGAACCTAGCAATAGAATGTTGCACATAGATACATCGAAGACAAAGAACAACCACTCCACAAGCAACTATCAGCCAGTCATAAGAAACTAAGAATCAAAGTACAAGCTGACCCACATAAAAGGTGAAATCCAACAAGAAAGTATGCAACTTGAAACATGGTTTCTACAAGGGTCCCATAACCTTAAGACCTAGAAAAAAAAATATTACACACATAGAGCATCTAGGAAGATGGAGTTTTGAAAGGCTTCCACAACCTTTGGAAAAATATCAAAATCTTCTCCTCTCAAGAATCCAAGACCAAGAAGAAGATTTACACTAGAGAGTTCTGATTGGTACCCACAACCATCTTCAAGGGTTTTAACATGGCTCCCATAACCATACGAAGAACAGCTACAAAAGTCCCCATCCAACAAGTCCCTTCCACTCCAAAATAGCTCATCTTCGCCTCTATAAAATATGTCCTCACCTCAATAGAGAAATCCCCCACCTCCATAGGGTCAGTGAACGAAGAAAACATCTTGAAGGATTTTAACATGGCTCGCATAACCATAAGAAGAATAGCTACAAAATTCCCCATCCAACAAGTCCTTTCCCCTCTAGAAAAGCTCATCTCAATCTCTATAGAAGATGCCATCACCTCAATAGAAGAAGCGCCCACTTCAATAGGGTCATTTTAGGAAGAAACCATCAATGAAGAAACATCTAAAGATCCAAAGCAGCCAACCACAAAAAAAAGTAGAAAAATTATAGGAGACTAGAAACAATCCCCTCTAAGAAGAGAAAGAGAAAGTAAGAGATTCCACCTACAAACGGGCAGGGAAAGAACCAGAAAGAGCCTTGAACAGAAGAAACGACAAAAAAAAATGCCACCAAAACCTGCCCACTAGAGATTCAAACAGCTCCAATCCAACATAACATCGGTTCCTATATCTATAGAGGCAAATAAAGAATGACAACAATGACACAAGAGCTTCGAGCCACCAACAGAGCAGAAAACCATATGGGTCAAAATTAAAAAAGGCCATAACCTACCTAAATCTCCCATCTCTATGAAACATAGAACGAACGAGATCCTCCAACAAACTAACACCTTCCTAATCCAGCAAGAGAAGACAAATGACAATAGAGAGGGGAAGTAGCAAAAAGCCCACTGCGAAAAAAGAAAACGCTAGCCACATTCAGTGGTTCTATCCACTTTTATCCAAAAAAAACATCAAGAAGCTCAAAAGTAACATTGCACCCAAAGGAAAGACCTCTAGCATTGACATCATTAAAAAGGGGAAAGGCATGGGTAGCAGTCAGGCTACACCCATCACCCCACAAACACCAAACACCACACGAGCATCAAACAAGGGCCCCGAGAAAACCAAACTTCTAGATAGAGTGAAGCCAACAGAGACCACCATTGCACTAAAAGAAGCTTATGCTGCAATGAATAAGGCATCACCGTCTCCATCCTCATCGAATTTAGAGTCTCCATCGCCTGAAGAAACCCTAATACCACCTCTCCCACCTCGCAGCTCCATTCAAGAAAAGCACGCCAAGATGCACAGGAAGATTCATCTACGTGTTGACGAATCCTTTACGTGACACTTACATTTTTTGTTAGTTTAAGTCTATTTTAAATTGGTTTGAATTAATTTCCTTTTATTGAATAACTTATGTTTGATAAATAGTTTTGAAGTTTTTTCAAAATTATTTAAAAAAAATCTATTTTCAATTAGCACATGTAAAATAAATTTTAAATAAAGATTACATTTTATTAAGAATATAAAATAAATAAATTTATTTCTATAAAAAATCGATAGTTTTCATATTTATCATATGTTAATAATTATTACAATAGTAAGTTTAGTTAAATATATAACTTGATTATTATCAATAATAAATAAATAAGTATTATGTATATACAATACTAAACTAACTATCTTTAACAATTATATGTAATTAGAGTTATTTAGGTAAACTTTCAATATCCCATAATTAATAATACTAAAATACCTACCAATAGAAAAATCTATGTAAAACACACTCAGAGATATCATTATGAAGGAGCAATATTAATTATATTTACATTAATTATAAAAAATATTGTATAAAAAGTAAAAAATATTTAAATTTAAATTTTATCATTATTTTTCATATGAATACCATTCATAATATTTATTCAAAAAATTTCAATTATATTTTACTTGAGATGTTTATGTTAAAAAAGTCAATTTTTTTATTTTATTTTATTCATTTAGTTTTAATTTTTACAATGGTGGTTGTATAGATTTTTTAAATAATATTTGTTAAAAAAATCACATCTCATCCTATGTTCCATTGCATTTTCCCCTCTTGGTATAATTATTTCTACTATATTAGTATACTACTATTATATTATATTATACAATTACATACTATATCTGAAACATTCTAAAATATATTTTTTATTTTTATATATATTTATGAATAATATTAACTTACTAAACTTGTAATTAAAAATATTATCAAATTAAAATATAATAATAATTTTTTTTCTTTTTCTTTTTCCAAGCATTCAAGTGTTACAAGTGTATTCAAGGTAGAGATGAACCTCATAAAGAATTTGAGATTTCTTTAGATAGATAAAGTAGAAAGAAGGATCCTAAAGATAGACATGAAGCCCTCTAGACAAATGATCGTTGATGAAGTTTGAGATAACTCTATCTGATAAACTTATAAGACACTCAGAGTGTGGGGGGATGGGGGGGGTGAATAAGTGCAAGAAAAAACTTAATAAATTTGATAACTACTTTCACCAACTTGAAAATCAATAAGCATGCAAGAAATATAACCACATAAGAAAACATCCAGCAAAGCATGCAAGCCATAACACAATGATTTTTATCATGGAAACCCAACTAGGAAAAACCATGGTGGGAATTAGTACCCACAAGGATCTTCTAACTGCAGTATAGAGATATGTCCAGTTAAGGTCATACAACCACCCTGTTAGGGGCACCCCTGATTAAGAGTGTTTTAGCCTAGTTAAGAGATATACAATAAGGCTTGTTAGGACCCAGCCCTGTTAGGAACTACCCACATTATTGGGATTTACAAACACAAGCTAATGTGTCACCTAGTTAGAGGATTTCATCTTCGGACCTTCTAGGATCCTACCGCACCCTATTAGGAGTGACCTTGTTAGAGGATTCTCTTGTTGCAACTGTTAGGAAGAAAACAAGTTCAACTGATCTGAAGTTAGCACCTTTCTGCTTGATTAGATCCACTTCTACTCAGCTTCTATCACTAACTAGACAACAATACCTAACTTCTCCTTCAACCACATGATCAAATTCTCACTCTTGATACATAAAATCTTACAAATTACATCTCCTTATAAAAAACTCTGTTAAGTTGGTTAAGAATACTGGAAAAATTCTCTAGGTTCATTGAATCTAGTCACCTTTTACATTTTCCTGCTCATTACACTTTTCTCTTATCAACAAAACAATTCATAACTGAAAAACATAACAATAAGTCTACTGGTTACTGATTAAACTAACTCAACTATACTGATTCTCTGTTCTTCCTAACTATTACTGGCAAATCCATCATAACTCAATACATCGAATCTGCTGATGCGGTTTGAAACATAGGTGCACGTACTCGTCTCTAAGACTCCTGGAAAATTGCAACATCTAAATCTTCTCCAATTGTCCGTACCAGTTGCTTGATCATCGCTATGTTTTTGTTTATCGGTTGAGAGCAACTTAGTAGTTTTGTTGTCTAACTGATTCAACTACTTGTTAGGCTATATCGGTTGGTCTAGATGACCTAGATGACTAAAAAAACATGGTTACCATCAATGACAACACAAATAAAGTCATCAAACAACCTATTACAACTATATCATCATCATCATCAAGCCAACAATCTTCCCCTTTGGCATTAATGGCAACACTTAGGATTTTTTTTTATCTAAGTGTCACATTACAACAATCATGACTCAACTCATATACATATTGCAAAACTCCCCCTTAGAAATTTAATGATATTACAAAATTTTGATTGACTTATACTACTCCCCCTTTGACAACAATGACAAAGGTAAGTAAATACATTTGAAACAAATGAATACAACACACCAAAATTTGCATTACCAAATGTATGAGTTCAAAAGTTTACAATTACATTTTGACAAAAATATTACCAAAATTAGTCTTCAAGACTTTCAAATCATCCTCCCATGTCTCCAAAAGAGTAGATGTGATCTCAATATGTGTTCAGACCTGGTATGCACGCTCTTCCATAGCATCAAGCATACTCATTTTAGGTGTAGTCAAAATTGCCTCTGTTTCTTTGTATCCTCTCTGCAAAATTTCTAATTTGGGGACTAGATGAGTCCGTAACTCCTACAATGATGTAGTCCTCATAATCTGTTCTCGCTCATATGCCTTAAGATTATGTTGTATCACTATGAAAGATCTACCAAAAAATGTTGCTGAATCATTTAATGGATCAAATAATTCACTCAAACTCTTTAGCTCTTGCTAAACTTCCTTCCTCTTCTTATCAAGGTCATCAAAGAATGTTTAAAAGTTGCAGATTATAGAAAGAATTTTACTTCCATTCTTCAAGGCATCTTTAATTTGGTCCATATTCATAGCAAGACCTTCTTTGTCTTTGTCAATTACCTTGATCAATGTCTCAATTCTTTCCTTTTCATATTCTTTCTTTACATTATGTAGAGCAGCCTCTCCAAGACTTTTCATTTGCTCCCCTGCAATTGTGACCAAGTGCTCCAATTTTTCAATGGGAGTTGTGAGACTATTAGTATCAGTCTTTGGTAATAGACTAGAAAATATGTCAACTACAGTTTCTACAGTTTGATCTTCTCTCCTCTGAGATCTTATTATCTTCGTCCTTCCCTTGGATTGCATCGCAGATGCAATCTCCATCAATTTTGTTGGACTCAACATATCCACATTTATTGGCCCTTGGATGGGCATTATATCATCATCCTCATCCAGATAAATAATTTTATTTGAAGTAAGTGATCGGTGGGTCACTTTCTTCTCTTGTGCTTCTTCTTTTTGCTTCTCTTCTACCTTCTCTGATGGCTCTATGGTTTGCACAACATCTATTTATACACTCTTGTGTATCTTTTTGCATCTCTTTTTTCTTCTCTGGTGGCTTTGTGGTTTATACATCATCTATTTGTGCATTCTCTTGTGTCTCTGTCTTCTCTTTATCTTTACTAGTTGGAATAACTTTCGGTATCATTGGTTGCTCTTCTGTGACAGTAGGAACTAATGTGGCACCACCTTTTGGTTATTTCTCTATTTGAGTAACACCTGGTGTCATATCAATTTCAATCACATCCAGTAGTTCACCTTTAATTACCAGTGCTTCAAAGAGATCTTCTTCCTCAAAAGATTCTATCTTCTTTGGTTCCTCTTTTTCAAGTCCTAAAAACTTCCCAAATTTCCTCAGTCTCAACTTGCACAGACTGGGACTCACCAACAAGCAATCTTGTTAACCTCTTTTTGGTATGAAATAATGGTTTTGAATTTGAAAGAATTTCTTGCATTTCCTCCTTGGAGGTCTCTAGTTGTAAATGAATAAATACATACCCTATCATTTCTTTATCCTGCTTAATTGCAGTTTGCCATCTAGCTTCCAATTTTCTATACAAAGAATCAGGTATCTATCCTTGTAGTTCAATCAATGTTTTTCTATATTGATTCATAAACCAAACAACTAAATCCTCAATTTTTTTCTGCTCTTCCTCACCAAAATTGTTATAGTGATTATTTACACCAATCAATATACCATACTTCCTTATATTCCTCAACAAGTTCTGAAGAGAACTAACTTTAGGTACTTGTGGCTTAATTGATTTGACAATGGGTGAGCCAACCACTTTAGACTTCTCGCTACTTTCCCTAAATTCTTTCTTAGCACCTTCTAATTTGGTTTTCTTTGCCTCTTCCTCTGCTATAGGCTTAAAAACTCTTTGTGATTTTTATTTCTTTCTTTTTGCAGTAGCTTTTCAGACTTTAAGTTCTTCTCCTAATTTGTATCTTTAGAGGAGGAGGGGGCTTCTCTTTCTTGACATTTGCACTCCTAGTTTGTCTACCAGTGGAGACACTAGAGGTTCCTGCCTTCCTTTCTTCAAATCTAATTCTTTCTTCATATATCAACTCCTTTGTGAAGCCTTGTACAACAACAAGTTCCTCAACCTCTTTCCCGATCTTTTTGGCCACTATCGGTTTGGCCAATTCAGCATGTACCTTTACTGATTTCTCTATGAATGTGCGAAACCTATATACAATTGGATCTACCGAATTAGATAGGAGGTTGTTAGCATGAATAATCATGATATCTTCTTCTACCTCATACCCCATAGGCATGAACCATGAAGTCCTTGGATCTATAGCCTTTATCTGGCAAGTATCGATATCAACCATAAAACAAATGGAGTCTTCATACCTTTTCACCACATGCTCTGTATCCTCTCTCTAGCATGTATTTTGTTTTGGAATTCCTTGAAGTATCCCCAAATAGTTTTAGTGAACTCATTTCCAAGCACCTTAATATTGCTTTTGATTTGCAAGGTTGTCACTGTATCCATAAACCATTGGATATCACCTATACCAGGAAGGCAATTTTAGAAATAGATAAACAATCCAATAATACCCTAACCAAACTTAAACTTTTTTCATTTTTCCTTATTGATTGATTCAAGATTCAATACTAGTTGGCCTCTCAAGGGCTCTACTAGGTCATAATCAACATTATCTTTTAACATCTGGTATGCTTTATGGATAGCAGCTCCAAGAATGCTATTCATTCAGCTCAAATGGTATACTTTGTAGCCGATGACCATGGATACAAACTTCACTTCTGGACCTTCTATATCATTCACCATCATGGCACGACTATCCCACTTTGATTTTGTCAGTCAGATAACCTCATAATTTGGGTTTGTTCTCAAAATAGGGACTTCACTGGTGGCCCATAATCTAGTGATATCATGGATGGCCTCTTTTGTGATCTTGTGTGATCTATCCAACCACATAAATTGATCATGGATCCTTCCCAGAATATATCTCATGTGCTCTTCTTAAAACTCATCTATAAAGTTTATAGCATGGTGAAAACCCTTATCGGATACCCTTCTAAATTCATCCTTCATCAATCCTTGTTCATCACACAATGTTAAGTGTTGATAAAAGATGGAAAATATGCTCAAATCCTCTAGTTTGCAATGGATGGATGATCGAATATCCTCAACATGAAAAACCTCGTAGGGCACGATAGATAGGGATCCAACTGGATCTGTCTCTATGGACTTATGAGGATGTCTCTTAAATTTTTGTCGAGGTCTTTTGGTAATATCAACAATATGTGATGTAGCCATTCTGAAAATTCAAACACAGATTCAGATTCACAGAGAAATACATTTAGACTTCATTACAACTAGGGTTTCTGGTCTAAATACTCTTCCACTGATTAAATTTTCCACAAATCTTCACAATTTGCTATCAACTTCACCAAAGTAGCAATCAAATGCTCTTCAATGTTTTTGTCATTGTCCAAATGTGCTCTTGAAAATGGTAAGTGAAAAATGAGATTATAAAACACCTTTTTATTCTCCTTTTACCAACTACATTTAATGCTAAACTGGTTGAACATACCCTAATCACCACTCAACCCTATAAATTTCTACCCGTTCACATACCACATCCAATTTATCGGTTACATCTAAAAATATTTTCATAAAATCATATAGCATCAAAACATATAGACTTGACTTACCACACACCATTAAGGGTGTCCAGAAATGGATCTAACAATATTATCCTTCTAAGCTTCATACATAGCTTAGGTTTCTGGTGACGGATTCTCCACACCATGTGAAGAATTCAAGTCCTCCGATGGTTTCTCCTCACTATTATTCCTCCATATCTTATTTATCTTACTTCTGGTTTCTTCCACATCTACCTTCTTGTTTCCTTTCTAGTCAACAAACTGATTAACTAGTTGGTTCATTCTATCTCTACAAAACCTTGAAATGTATGATGCAGAGTGGGCAACTAGAAGGTTAGAAGACCCAAAATCACCCCTCTATCCCTAATCCAAGACCTAATACAACCCCACAACTAAGTCTCTACACACACTAATGACAACCAGTCACCAATTACACTTACTAAAAAGGATTTGGAGTGTTTCACACCTAGGAAAACTCATCCTAACCTTCCAATAAAGTTTGGAACTCTCTTTTGTGCACTCAAGTCAAGAAACCTCTATTTAGGCCTAAGTTTAATAGCCTTGCCAGACCGGTATTTCTAACTTGGGTCAAAATTCTTCCAAAACACCCTTTGGATAGTTTGTAGATTTGAGTACCCTTTTTTGGGATTACACCCAACCCTGAAAGACTGAGGTTTGAGTCTTGTCCTACACCCTAAGCACCTACTGTGGACACAGACCTAATAGGCCTAATTAGGCTTGATTTCCAAAGCAACTACTTGAGGATGGGTTTGGAGGACTAAAATCAAAACTTGGAAATGTTCCCCTATCCTCTAATGGGCTAAATTAAGCATCAAATCGGTCTCCATACACTCTCTTGGTGACTATTTACTCTTTCCTCCTTGTAGTCGAGACTAAACACATTGTCTTATTTAGCCTAGGGCTTGGTGGTAACCGCACCAACCCTCACTCCCTGATTCCACCCTTTTGGAATCTCAATGTACACTCCCCTAGTTTTCAATTTCCAAAAGGCCATGGAATTCTACCATGGAATTTGCATGTTAGGGCCACATCTTGAGTGAAACCTTATGAACTGGGGTTTGTATGACAGTTTTCAGTAAATTGACCACTACTCTCTCCAAACTATGCCAAAAGGAGTCAAATCACCTGTATTAGAACCTGGACTCACACCACAACACAACCACTTCAAGATTTCATTCAATCAAATTCTTTGTCAGACCGTATTGTACAAAAAATAGCAAGAATTGGATAAAATCTGAGTTTTTATTATTGTTCAATCTACCAAATCTTCACACACACCATCCAATTTCAACATGGATGATCTCAGAGGCCTAAATAGGCCTTCCTCCAATGGCTATAATATTTTTCAAATGGTTATGGCCATTGGAACCTCTTTTCCACAACGAGTGGAAATGTTGCTTAGCAACTTTTTACAATTTTGCATATTTGACATTGTTGATGTGCCAAAGACCCCAATGGATTTTGTAGACCTATCCTAGGACTAAAACTATTCAAATTTACCTATCAACATGCTTCCTACACTTCATGAACCACATGGCCTAATTTGGTCTCTAGGTTTATAAATGACCTTAGAGACAATTGGTCTTACAAATGGGTTCCTTATAATATCAAGAGGATCCAAACTGATCCAACACATCAACCTAGGATCTAAGACCTATCTAGCACTCAAACACCGAATGGAACCAGGAGGGTTCCCTACACCATACTCCTAGGGTTAAAAAAACTCAAATCTCTTGAGTTGGAAGATCTAGAACCTTGCAGCCAATCTTTTCCAAGGCCTTCTTTGTTATCCAGGTTGCATCTTATAAGGGTTTTTCCTTCCATTGGACCAGGTACTCATAGTAGGTATGCCTCCTTGTTTTATTACTCACCCTCTTTTCAAGTACGTGCTCAACTTCAAGATTAGGCTACTTAGGTAGGTCTTGTAACATATCTTCCCTGCTGGATTCATCTTGACTTGCATCACACACATTGGTAGTAGGACTATTATATGCATATATATCTAAAACATTGAAAGTGTTAAAGAACAATATCCAGAGGAAGATCAATCCTGTAGGAATTGTTGCCACACTTTTGGATGATCTTAAAAGGACGTATCCTCTTCATCAACAACGTGGTGTATTTCTCCTTAGGGAGTCTCTCCCTCTTCAGATGAATCATCACCATATCTCCAACCTTAATCTACAAATCTCTTCTTTTCCTATTTGTTGCATGCTTGTATTTGTTTGAGGTTTGTTCCAACCTATCCTTTACTTGTTGGTGTATGTCTCTCATCACTTCTACAAAGTCTTCTTCATGTGCAATTCTTCTTTCCAAATCCTTCACATTTCTCAACTCCAATACACCTATAGGGTGTGACCCATACACTATTTCAAAGGGAATGTGACTAGTGCTCCTATTGACTAAGTCATTATAAGCAAATTGTGATTGAGAAGGTATTGAATCTCATGGAGCTCCTTGATACATAGTTAGACACCTTAATAGGTTTCCAAGTAACCTATTGATGACCTCGGTCTGCCAATCAGATTGGGGATGATAGGCTAAGGTAAATGACAGATTGGTACCCAACCTTCTCCAAAGGGTTCCCCAAAAATGCCCAATAAAATTATAATCTTTGTCTGAGATGATTGGTAGTGAAAAACCATGAAACCTTACACCCTCTTTGAAAAATATGTCTACTATGTGAGATGCATCATGTGTGGTTTTACAAGCTAGGAAGTGAGCCATTTTTGAAAACCTGTCAACAACTACATAGATGTTATCATAGCCCTATTTGATCATGGGGAGTCCTAATACAAACTCCATACTGACCGAATCCCATGGCTTGTTTGGTATGGGCAAAGGGGTATACAAACCTGCATTTGAACTACTACCCTTGGCCTTTTGACAAATCATACAACCTTCCACATACTTTCTAATCTCAGTCTGCATCCTAGGCCAGAAGTAGAATCTTCTAACCAATTCAAGGGTCTTGTCAAACCCAAAACGACCTACCAATCGCCCACAATGCTTCTCTTTCACAATGTTTTATCTCATGGAGCCTTTAGGGATGCAAAGTTGGCTTCCTTTGAAAAGTAGACCTTCTTGCAAAATGAAGTCTAAGAACTCCTTGTGGTACTTGTCACCCATTTCCTTGCACACTTGGAATGCTTCTTTGAAGTTCTCATCTCCTTGGTACATATCCTTCATGGAATTGATTCCTATGCTCTCCAATTTATCCTCCTTCATTGTCAAGTTCCTCTTGCTAAGGGCATCAACCACCTTATTTGCCACTCCTTTCTTGTGCTTTATGGTTAAAGTGAATGCTTGAAGGTATTCCATCCACTTCATATGCCGGTGGTTCAAATTTTCCTGTCTATTCAAGAAGCTTAGAGCATGGTTATCAGTTAGACTATAAACTCCTTTGGCAACAAATAATGTCTCCATTTCCTCAAAGACTGGACCATTGAATACATCTCCAAGTCATAGGTTGAATACTTTTGTTTGGATTCATTTAATTTTTCACTAAATAAGGCTATTGGTCTACTTTTTTGACTCAATACGACTCCTATTTCCTTGTTACTTGCATCACATTCCATGGTGAAGGCTTTATGGAAATTAGATAGAACCAATATAGGTTGCTCTACTACCCTTCTTTTCAAATACTCAAAGGACTTATTTGCTTCGCTAGTCCATACAAACTAACATTTTCTACCTCCTTTTATAGTGTCAATCATAGGTACACATACACTACTAAAATTCTTAATAAACTTCCTTTAGAAGCTTGCAAGACCATGAAAACTCTTTACCTTGCTTGCATTTCTAAGTGTAGTCCAATTGAGGATTGCTTCCACCTTGGATGGATCCATCTTCTGCTCTTGGAGATCACAAAACTAAGAAACACTAAATCCTCATGCAAGAAGACACATTTTTTCAAATTGATCTTCAACTGCTCTTCATTCAACCTTTTCAATAGAAAATCCAAATGTATTAGATATTCATCTCTATTCTTGCTAAAAATTAGGATATCATCTAAGTATACAACAAAAAAATGATTGATAAAGGGTTTCAAGACTTCATTCATGAGTCTCATGAATGTACTAGGAACATTTGAGAGGCCAAATGGCATAACCAGCCACTCATAAAGTCCTTCACTTGTTTTGAAGGATGTCTTCCACTCATCTCCCTCTCTTATCTTGATATGATGGTAGCCACTCTTCAAATCCACCTTGGAATAGTACTTGGCTTCCCCTAGACAGTCCATCAAGTCTTCTATCCGAGGCATAGGGAACCTATACCTAATTGTGATCCTGTTTATGGCTCTTGAATCCATAAATAATCTTCATGTACCTTCCTTCTTTGGGGACAATATTGCAGGGACAACACAAGGGTTAATTCTCTTCCTTACGAACCCTTTCTCTAGCAACTCATGTACTTGCCTTGCAAGTTCTTCATTCTGATCAGGGGTCAACTTGTATGCTGCTTTGCTAGGAAATGTAGATCCTGGTACGAGGTCAATGCAGTGACTTACATCTCTGCAAGGTGGTAGGGTCTCTAGTTTGCTTCCTGCAACTACACCCTTATATCTTTCCAACAACTCTTTCACCTCTCTAGGACCTGCAGTCCTCTCTTGCACCTTGTCTTCTTCTTTCTTCCTCACTTTTTCTCTTGGCTTCACCACTATGACAAAGCATGGGGTATCCTTCTCTTTGATTGTCTGCATAAACTCCTCCTTACCTAATAACATGACAATAGTCACAACCTGATTGTCTTTACCATCATCCGGTAGTGGGGTCATAGTGTATTGCACACCATATTTGGTCAACTTGTAGACATTTTTCTTCCCATCATGCTTTGAGTCTACATCATATTGCTATGGCCTTCCTAGGAGCAAATGGCAAGCATCCATCTCTGCAACATCACACAAACTCTTGTCTCTATATTCACCTATCTAAAAGTCCACCCAAACTTGTTCACTTACCAAGGCTTGCTTCTCTTTGCTCAACCGGGGGACCTTGTAGGGGTAAGGGTGAGGGAGTTCCTTCAATCCAAGTTTGCTGACCATCTCTATTGATGCAATATTATCAGTTGACCCTGAGTCCACAATGACCCTCTATACCTTTCCACTTACCTTGCAAGTAGTTCTAAACAGTTCCTTCCTCTATGGTGGCTCCTTGGTGGTTGGTACCTTCATGAGGGTCCTTTGGAATATTAGATACTCCCCTTGCTCTGATTCTGCATGCCTTGAAGGTGATTTCACACTTTGGGTGTCTTCCTCTTGTGCCAAATAAACTCTTCTTTCTCCACCTTGACTGTTAGAACCTTTCTTTTCCAAACATCTAAATGATTGGTGGCCATCTTTATTACATGTGAAACATCTTCTGGTGAACACATTTGTTCATCTACCTCCAAATCTACCTTGTCCATTTGGTCTTCTTCCTCTAAAACTACCCTTGTGGCTTGGTTTTCCTTCTAGTTCTTGATTACCTGACTCTCCTTGTGGTTTAGGTGACATTCCTCTTCCACCAAATCTACCCCTTCCTATGAAGTTTCCTCCTCTTCCTCTACCTTGTCGGTCTCTTTTTCTTCTGAACTTTTCTTTAATTCTTAATGCCATTTGATAATGTAGTCACATAAATCTATCAATTTAATTAAATGAATATTTACTATTTATTTGATTATTTAGCCATCAGTCAATAGTTAATTAAATTAACATTTAATTAATTCATCTCTAAACTCTTATGCTATTAACTAAATAAATTATCCAATTTATTTAAATTAATTCATTAAACCACAACCTAAATCAATAAAATGAATAAAACATATTTATTTAATTTAACCCCTTTCCTCTTTTAAATAAATAAATAAATATTTATTTAAATCACTAAACTACCCCCCTCCCCCCCCCCCCCTCAACTTGCATTTTCCTACAAATACAAGGTGCACCTATTTTGTTGAAATAAAGTTATTTATTTTAATTAAAATCCTATTTTCCCTCACCCACCAAATGCACTAGAGTCTTCTAAACCCTTCTAACCCATTTTAGACTCTTCTAACCCATTCTAGATTCTTCTAAAACATTCCTAATTAGCCTAATCCCATGCCCTAATTATTCTCACATTCATAAGCAACATGGAGTCACTTCTCAAAGCCTCAAAGTCTTTGAAAAGCATTAAAAGCTTTATGTCTCCAACAAGTTAACCCCCAAAGTCTTCCAAACCCTTAATGGTTCTTACACAACCATTATGGCTCTTACATAACCATTAACGGTTAAACTCAACTCACCCACATGGTTAGAGACTTTACCTCTAACTCAACCCCCGTTTAACTCACGTGTCTCCTCAAGCATTCATTGCTTTGACCATGGTTATCCCCAGTAACTCTTGCATAAGAGTTTCTCCATTGGATAAAATCATTATTCATTGAATAACGACTGTATTCATTCAACCCAACCTAGACCTTAACTCCTAAGGTAACCCTCAAGTCATCTCAAGCATTTAATGCTTGTTCCCTTTCTTCTCAAACCATCTCATGTTGACATTTGTCATCTTGGGATTGGTTTAAAACCCCTCACATGGATCACAAACCTATCAATCTTGGCCCTTGGTAAGATTACTCAATCTTGGCCATTCATTACTCTATTTTTCCTTTAAATAAAGCCTATTCCTTCATAATTCAAATCCAGAAAGCTTGTATGCATCTAAGTTATAGTGAATTTGAGAGAGCATTTAGGAACATAATTTACTTTTGTTATTTTGGTTAAAATCAACATAGCTTAATTAGGTAATTTTTCTCATATTTTAGCTTGTTTACATTTGCATAGTCTTTTAATTCATTCTCATAAATCTTGAACCTCCATAAGACATCCATAATAGTGCAAAAATCTGCTGAGAGCTACACTCATTTGGAACTTAGAGAGGAGACAAACAAGGGAGGAGAAGCTATGAGCATGTTGGAGGGCATTCGGGGATGTTTTATTGTATTCCTTCATTTTTGTAGGCTTTCCATTATATGTTTGATATTTGTCTTGATATGCTTGCTTAGGATTGTGATTTATTTTGTCTTTCATTTATGATTTAAGGCTAACATCATTAACATTGATATTGTGTGTTTTTGTGTGTCTCCTAACAATCCTTTTTGCAGAGCATTATTTAGTGATTCTGACATGAATCGAACATGCAAACCATACATAGGTCGTGGTTTAGCATTATTGAACACGTTTTAGCACCTTCCAAACTCGGGGAATTAGCACTTTTGTTTGGAAATTAGCACTTTCACCTTTTAATTAGTGCATTAGTCTTAGTTTTAGCGCTATTGTTCTTTAAATAGTGCTATTGTATTTAGTTTAGCGCTTTTGTCCTCTCTGTTAGACATAATTTTCATTTTATCTAATAGATTAAATTAACGCTTTTGTCCATGCTATAGACTAGTTGCTTTTCTTTTAGTGCATTTGTGTTAAATAGTCATTCTATATTTACACAGAGTAGCACTATTGTAATAGAGAGTTGTAAAAAAAAATATGTAACCGAAAATCAAAATTTTTTAGTCTTGTGGAAGCCCACAAAAACTTTCTTTTTTCACTTCTTGCTTTATTTTTGTGCAGGTTTTTGCTAACCCTTTGTGTTGCAAGATTTAAGAAGTTTAAAACTTAGGGACTTTTGATTTCTTTTGCTCTCTAACTTTGTTTTAAAGTTGGATTAAAAAGAATTCACTTTCCCTTTTTGGATTAAAAACAATTTTAGTTCTCATTTTTGGTTATAAAAACAAACAAACAAAATTTGTTTTCTTGCAAGTTAGGACAAATTTTCATTTGGTGCTTAAAACAAACAAACAAAGTTTTTTTTCTTGCAAGTTAGGACAAATTTTCATTTGGGATTTAAAACAAAACAAAACAAATTTCCATTTCTTGCAAAGTCTAAAAATCACAATCAACTTTCATTTTTGCAAGTTAAAAATAACAAAATAACTTGTCCAATTTCTATTTATAATTCGATTTCCCTTAAGAAAACGTGCTTCAATTTGGTTGACCAAGATTTTTATTTTCCTAGTTAGACAACATATTGCTTTGAAGGATTAAAAATAACACCATGTTTGTTGGACCAACATTTCCAAATAGCATTTGAATCACATTGCAATAAAATCAGTTAAAAAGAACAAGTGTTTTCACTGATTGGAACACTTGTGCAAAAATTTGTAGAGTGGTCCCACTTCTAACACACACTATCCTCTCCCTTAGCTCTTGTGGTCCTAGGTGCAAGAGAAAAGTGTTATTAAAGCTCAAATTTTTTATTTTTTAAGAGAGGCCTACCAAGAGACACATCACTCTTGGGAATGACCTTAAGCAGTAAATCCTTCGAGCTGCTATAGAAATCAGGTGTGAGATAAAGTTGTAGCCTTGGGTATAGCTATTCCTATAGTGTAACTTGCCGAAAGGACATTGGGCCCCACCACAAGTTACAAGGCTCTTAAGTGAGTCACTACAGAATGAACTTATGTCCAAAAACATCAAACATTACTAAACACCTTTTTATATAGAAGCCCACTCATTCTATTGATTGAGGATATTTGTGAAAAGTTTAGTGCAAGAGAATAGATGGTTTTGTTCCCAAGATACTCCCCATACATATTTCCTTGATTAGAAACAAGGCTTTTTGAAAGGCTACTTGTAGCTTGATAAAAGTGGTGACTCCCCCATAATAGGGATCATCTATCTGTTATGCTCACACAAGACTTAGTATATCACATCCTTACCTGCCACAGTGGGATTCATAAGGTATGTAGTACCAAAGTCGAAGAAATATCAAGATGTGGGCTGAAAATATCGCAACTGGCTAATGACCTTAGGGATAAAAAATTCTTGACTTGTCTTCATATTGTGTCAGACCAGTAACAATTTGTGCCGACTTCAGGCTTTGGGAAACATTTAAAATACACTTGTAAAAAGGGTGAAAGTTCATGATTGGGTTGATCTAGACCCAGACCTATTGTGCCTTTCATAGGGCAAGGTTATTGTGCTTGTGTTCTTGTCAAATAAATTCAACAAAACCAAGTATTCATCCAACAAATACACATCAAACATTGACAAACAAATCTATCTCAAACAAAGTGAAACAACATAACAGTTTGTATGACCATCACTCACATTTTGAGAAAATGAACTCTCCATCAAAAGATCAAATTGAAGAAGAATCAACTTGGTTCACGGGCTCTCAACAAAAGAAGGAAGTTTTTCTATATCAATAGACAAGTTTTTCTTTCACATAGGGTATTCTTACATCATATACATTTGTACCATCAAGGTAAATCCACCGAATTTGATGGAAGAGCCTTTAAGAAATAGAGCTTTCACACAATACAAAGCTTTTGGTTATCACAAAAACAAAGGGGGCAAGATCAACCATGCATTCTTTCCTCAAATATGTATTACCTACAACGAAGCTCGAGGGTAACCAACAACCCCTAAAAGAGAGGAACAAGTAGACAACCCTTTTATCATAGAAAGCTTCTATTGAGATACTCATTCTACCCATTTCCACTTTCACACACAACATATCACAAACCATCTAAATCTCGAAACACAAAAAGGTCATGTCCCTAGTTATTTTTTGGACATTGTTGAATCAAAACAATAAATCACTTTTAGAGTGTCTCTCATCTAGGATCAATCATCCTAAGAGTCATTTCTACGCAGGTTAAAACTATTCTATGAGTGCATCCTCTCAATGCTAGGTAGCTTGGTTTGTAACACATATCAAACCTTGCTATATCTTATCACATCAAAATTGTTGAAAACACGAGCAATTCATGAAGATTTTTTGTTGACATCCAACCTTCAGTGTTAGAGATTTGTCATCCAATAAACATTTCACAAACCTTGTCTTCCATCAAACACATCATCATCATATCATAAATTATTTTTCACAAACATCAACAACATGGCTTACACAAGATCAATGAGAAACTGACAACCGGAACTTGAAGAGGAAGATGACACCCTCAATGATTTTTAGGAGGCTATTGGAGGAGGCACTAATTTAGAGGATCGTACCTCTCCAACTCTTGATGATATACAAAGAGCATAACATAACCCCAAATTCAACAAGCTCTTTGATGAGACCCTTAGAAACAATGCAAATGCACATTTTTTATGACTTTCTAAGAAGGGTGCCAAACTACCGCCTGACTTTGATACAACATAAATAAGATAGATATTTGAACAAAGTCATTATGATGGTGGGAGAGGTAGAGAATACTTATGGTATGATCCTAATCATCAAGGGAATCCCCCTCCTCCTCCACCTCCTTCAGAAATATACATGTTACAACAAAAAATAGAAAACCTCGCTCAACAATTAAATAGTGGTGTAAAGACAAGTCAATTCTCAGTCAATGACATTTGTCCATATCCCTTTTATAGGAACATGCTCATGGCACCTTTTCCAAGAGGGTTTGAAACACCAAAATTTGAGAAGTACTGAGGCAAAGGAGATCCTAGAGATCATGTGAGAGAATTTCACTTAGCCTGTTTAGAGGTGGCCTATGAGGAAACCTATCTCATGTGCCTCTTTCCCCAAAGATTGGGAGGCACCACTACACAATGGTTCTCAGGCCTGCCAGGTGGCATCTAAACATTCAAAGAACTAGTACAAAAAATCATTGCTCATTACTCACACAACATAGAGTGGGATGTCACCATGGTAGATCTATGCAAGACAAACAAAAACCTAGAGAGTTGTTTTCAACTTTCTTACAATGGTGCAGGCAATTATCTAGCAGACCTTCCCTTCATTTACCCGAGCAAGAACTAGTAGAAATTTTCATTTCAAACTTAACTGATGAGATGGAGTTCCATTTAGACATGAAGGGTATAGAATCATTTGAAGAGATGATAACTCAAGGATTGAAATGTGAAAGGGCCCTTACCAAGAAAGGACTCATCAAGATGTACAATGAACCAAAGGATGGTCCTTGCCCATGATATAATAGTTTTAAACCCAACTTTTGGAACAAGAACAAGAATATTGTAAATGATGGGATAGTAGATACAAGGATAGTTAAGATTGCACAACCTGTAGTCAGATTTGCAGGGCAAAAACCACCTCCTAACAACACCATCATAAATAAACCACAAAATCAAGGTAGTAACATACAACAAGAGGAATCAAAACCAAAAAAATAGAATTTTAAACCAAAACACATGTATACACCCTTAGGGGAACCCATTGAAACAATCTTGTGTCAATTGATCTCCTCTAATCTTGTAACATTCCCAAAGACATCAAACTATGAGCCTCAAGTTAAGCCTTCATGGTGGCGAGACCATGACCATTGTGAATTTTATCAGGGAAGAGGTCATAAGACAAGTAATTCCCATTGACTTAAAGATCTTGTTCAAGATCTTATTGACAGAGGCGAAATTGAAATTGAAGGAAATGACCCTAAGAAGACCAATGATAACCATTTAATGTTTAAAATTCCACTCCCATCACATGATCAAAGTGGTATGTCCACTTCAAGGTGAAACACGGACACTACAACTAATTATATGCAAGCTATATACAATTATACTATGAATCACCTATATGACACAGATGAACAAGTTAAAACCCTCATCATAAAAAACCCACATCCTAAATGCAATGTTGCTATGCATCATAGCAAGATCACTATTAAAGAATCTCCACAAGGAAAAACACCTAACCCCAAGAAGTATAATCTTGTGGAGCAGTTAGATAAAACACCCACACTCATCTCCATACTAGAGCTTTTATGCTTATCTCTATCCCATAAAACAATCTTGGACCAAGCTCTCCAACAAGTGTCAGTCCCTGCCAGCCTTAATACAGATCAGTTTCAAGATATGGTGGGTAATTTGAGGTCATCACCATGTCTCAGTTTTTCTGAAAGTGATAATGCATATTTCCAACAACCTCATAATGCCTCACTCCATATTGAAGGATTTGTGAACCAATATAGGATCAAGAAAGTCTTGATTGACAATGGAGCCATTATAAACATAGGCACATTACAGTGGGTTACATCATTGGGGTATGTAGTGGAATCAGTGGATTCTAGTAAAAGAATAACTATTAAGGAATATGATGATGTGGAATGCTCTTCAAGAGGAGCTATTGTATTACCTATCAAGGTAGGGCCCGTGGTGAAACACATAGTTTGCCAAGTTCGAGACCTTCCTCTGCCATATAATCTCTTATTAGAGAGAGCTTGGATACATGGCATGCAAGAAGTCCCCTCTACCTACCATCAATGTATCAAAGTTTTGCATAATGGGGCAGAGATTACAATCCTTAGTACTACAAATCCCTTTGCATATTGCAATCACATTAACCATCAACCATATATCATTATACCTAACAACAGGGAAGTTATTCCTTCCTCATCTTATGTAAATCCAACCTCTCTTGCTAGCTTAATAATTCCTACACCAAAGAAAGAGAAGTTGAAAATGAAAATTGTAGAGTAAGGTCCTAGGGAATATAACCTTAGCCAACTCTTTTGTGTTGGACAACTACCCACCTCCCCTAGAACTCATGGCAAACCCCAGGGTTTTCTTCAACCACCACTAGCCAAAAGCACTTGCACATTGGCACAATTTACACCTAGAAATAGTCAGGAGGAAGAAAGCATGGATGAAGACATAGGAGAATGGATATACAAAGACCCCATCACCAAAGAAATCCTGTAGGATAAGCTCCCCACAGACAAATATGGCAAAGGCCTTGCTATCATGTAGAGAATTCGCTATGATGGCCAGAGTGCTTTGGGACCTTGCAAACAAGGATGATACAAACCTTTATAGAGTTAAAACCCAGGGACAGAAATGGAGTTGGTTTTCAAAAGGAATCTCTTCCTAAACTTTGGTTCAAGGGGAAGCATAGCACCCCTATATATTAGACTAATACCCTAAAGAGGCCACTATTGATTATATCTATGGCACTAACAACACCAATTGCACCAACAAGACTGATAATTCCATCAGTAGCATCAGCAGTACCCACAACGCCACTCAAAATACCTACAAAACCCACAATACCCACAACACCCATACTTCTACCTGCAGCCCCAATAATCCTACCTACAACACTGATAATCCTACCTGTAGCACCAATAATCCTACTTGCAACACCGATAATACTACTTGTAGCACCAATAATCCTACCTGCAACACCAATAATACTACCTATAGAACCAATAATCACACCCATCAAACCAACAACCCCATCAACAACATCAATAGCATCAATAACACAATTAGTAGTAGTAGCACCCATAGCAGTATCAACTGAATTGATAAACCCATCAATAGAATCAGTGGCACCCATAGTACCAACAATTCCATCTCCAGAAGTACATAAGCCAATCATAAATGTAGTAATCAATTCAAAAGACATCCCAGTTTGCTACAACAATCCGATACTAGAAATTGACTCAAAGACCGACTCACACGAGTGGGAATTTTATTTAGTACATCTATATACTTCAAATGAGGAAGACACCTCACCCCCTCCACCTTGCAAAGATATATCTATTTATGGAGAGGCACGAATTAAAACCTCTTGGGTTCCTGAACTGGAAGCACCTTCCACAGACCCTACGTCACATCCTATGTTTGAATCTAATAGGGAGTGTACCATCAATGACCTTCACAACACTATCTTAACCCTCACTAACACATCCCATGAACTTAACTTAATCGACGAGGTAATACCCATTATCCATCCTAAACTCATCGAATGGAACCAACCAAATCCCCCATGCCTTGACCACTTCCAAAATGATGAAGTGCTCATTGACTTTTTGGAACTATGGGATAACATACCAAGCAAGGATCACAAAGTTGGATTTTCCATCAAACTTAAGAGCACAACGTAATTTGGGGCAAATGCCAAACTAGTCAGCTACAAAATTATCACAATAAAACATGGATCTTCTAGTGAAAACCACACAATGGCACTTGTTGATCCCAAAAAATAAAAAAATAAAGAGTGTATCCAATGGTGAAAACCTCTCTGAGGCGCCTGAAGATGAAAGGTTTGACATCCTCTCCTTCACTAAAAATTAGGAGAGATCAACAATCCTCATTGAGGAAACAAAAGAATTCAATATGGGGACCCTTGAGACTCCTCACCAAATACATCTGGCATCTCTCTTAACTCCAGAGGAACGGCCCAAATTTGTCAAATTTTTCCAAAAGCGTCAGATCAACTTCGCATGGTCCTATGTAGACATGCCTAGTCTTTGATCTTGATTTGGTCATGCATCACCTCACTATAGTAGGAGGGGCTAAACTCATCAAATAGAAACTCTGAAAGATGCACACCCAGATTGTTGTCCTTGTTAAAGCATAACTTAAGAAGCTCTTAGATGTTGGTTTTGTCAGACCAATTGATTACACAGAGTGCATCTCCAATATAGTACCTCTGGGAAAACCAAATGGGGGCATCTGTATCTATACAGATTTCAAAGATCTAAACAAGGCATGTCCTGAGGATGACTTCCCCCCCCCCAAACATTGACATGATCATAGACCTAATAGTAGGGCATGTCATGCTTTCTCTTATGGATGACTTTTTGGGGTACAACCAGATTAAGATTTCTCCAGGGATCAACATAAAACAACCTTCACATGTCCATGGGGAACATATTGTTGGAATGTGATGCCTTTTGGTTTGAGGAATGCAGGGGCAACATGTCAAAGAGTTATGACCACCATATTTCACGATATGATGCACACCATAGTGGACGATTGTGTCGTTGACTTATTGGCTAAGTCATTAACAAGAGAAGGTCATCTTGCCATACTAGATAAAATCTTTGACAGACTAGAACAATATCATCTTTGACTCAATCCCAAGAAATGTGTCTTTGGAATAACCTCAGGGAAGCTTCTAGGATACATTGTCTCAAGCAAAGGCATTGAGGCCGATCCTGCAAAAGTCAAAGCAATCTTGGACATGCCACCCCAAAAGAACATCAGTCAATTAAGGACACTACAAGGGCGGCTACAGTCAATTCAGAGATCCATTGCATGGCTGGTTGATAAGTGTCATCCCTTTACACATCTGTTACACAAAAATATCCATTTTTCAGTGAGATGCAAGATGCTAGCAAGCATTCCAGATTCTCAAAACTACTTGATGAATACACCATTGCTGATCCCACCAGCAGATCTAGGCAGACCTCTCTTACTATATATTTCAGCTGCAAACACAACATTAGGAATAATTCTGGCACAACATAATGCAGATGGGAAAGAGTGTGCAATATACTACATCTTTGGCACACTGGTTGGTTATGAACTCAATTACACACCTATTGAGTGAGGTTGCCTAGCAGTAATCTTGGCAGCCACCAAATTAAGGCACTACATGTTAATGCATAAGGTACAACTCATTGCCAAGATCGATCCACTAAAGAACCTACTCAACAAGGTAGCATTGACAGGCCACTTGGCCAAATGGGTGATGATTCTGAGTGAATTTGACATTGAGTATGTGGACCATAAGGATATCAAGGGCCAAGTTATTACAGATCAGTTGGCCGATACACTGCTCAAAGGTGACCATCCTCTTGTTTCTAACTTCGTAGATGACGAGATCTTGATGATCATAGCTACACAAACCTGCAAGTTATATTTTGATGGTTCATACACTATACATGGCTCGGGGGTAGGCATTCTATTTATCACACCTCAAGGTGATGACATCTCAAAGTCCTACAAGCTAAATTTTCCATGTACCAACAACATAGCAGAGTATGAGGCCTTGATCACAGGACTTTGACTAGCCATACAATAGAAACTAAAAGAGCTATAGGTATATGGTGACTCCCAACTAGTCATCTGCCAAGTCACAGATGAATACCAGACCAAAGATGATAAACTTATGCCATACAAGAAAATGGTGGATAGTTTCAAGGAATCATTTACAACTATCACCTTTGAGTAGGTACCCAGAGATCAGAATTGAGCTGCCGACGCCATGGCTAAAATTGCATCTCTCCTAGATCTTTCACAAAACTCGACATGCTATGAGTTCTTGATAGAACAACTTTGGATTCCTGCTTTTGATATCCCCGAATCCGAGATGATATGTCACCTTACTGGTTCTGACTCCCCATGGTATGGTGAGTTCTTCGCCTACCTACATGATCACACACTTCCTCCTAACCAATCCAATACCAATGCAAAACCTTCATCTGCCACACTGCTTGATACACCATCATTGCTGAAACCCTATGTCAATGAAGTCCTGGTGGTACTCTCCTTTGATGTTTGGTATAGGATGAGACAACAAAGGCCTTGGAAGAGGTACATGAAGGAATTTGTGGGCTCATTCAAGTGGTCCTTCACTAGTCAAGAAAATCATGCACACAGGATACTACTGGTCTTTTATGGAAAAGGACTCCTACTATTTTGTCAGAAAATGTAAGAAATGCCAAGCTCATGGAGACCTGATACATGCACCAACACACAAATTGAAACAATTCACAATACCATGGCCTCTTTGTCAGTGGGGCGTTGACCTTGTGTGTAAAATACATCCATCTTCATCCAATGGTCATATGTTTATCATTACCGCCACCAAATACTTCACAAAATGGATTGAAGTCATTCCACTTACCCAACTCACCGATAAGGAGATCACGGCCTTCATGCTTAATTATATCATCTATCAGTTTGGTGTACCCATGTCCATCATTACAGATAACGGACTCCCTTTCAAAAATCAAGACGTCCATGAACTCTGTGAGAAAATTCACATCCAACACCGCTTCTCCACCCGATATTACCAACAAGGCAATGGTCAGGCTCAAGCATCAAACAAGAATGTATTGAGAAACCTCAAGAAGGCAGTCAATGATGTTGGTCATGATTGGCACATGCATTTAAAACCATCACTATAGGCATATCAAACTAGCATTCGAACCCCTACCGGCGCAACTCCCTACTCATTGGTATATGGAGAAGAAGTTATCTTACCTATTGAGGTTGAGATACCATCTCTACTAGTTTCCTTGCACAATCTTATAGATGATGAGGAATACTGAGTCTCATGTCTTCAAGACTTGGAACTTCTTGATGAATGATGACAAGCTACCTACAACCACCTGAAAGCATATTAGTAGTGCATGAGCATAAGCTGCAATCATCAAGTCAATCCTTGCACATTTGAGGTAGCCGACCTCGTTCACAGAGAGAACCCTCGTAATGAACCAAATAGGGAACATCAAGGCAAGTTTGAATCAAATAGGCTAGACCCATATGTCATCACTGTCATCTTCGAGTCTGGGGCATATTAGTTGGCAACTTCAGAAGGTGAACCATTGGTTGATACAATCAACAACATGCACCTTAAACAGTTTCATACAAAATCTATGCAGAGCCTTGGGCTCCTTCAAGTATCACATAAAGGTTATGGCTCCATTATCTTTCATACTTGTTGTGATCACATCCATTGCATCCATTGCATTCATCCACCCATCATTTATACCATGGCTTGTTATTGATCTATAATCAGGGTTATTCCTCCATGTGTCTCACATCACCCTTTCATAGCACCACCTACCCGGGGACAAATGTTCTAAAAGATATGGATGGGAGTGGATTAACCATTACTTGTGATTCGTTACATTGTTCAGTTGATAATGTCTTGGAAAAGACTCAATCATTAAACCTAAGAAAAATACCAAAAACATTCACAAAATTCAAAAATCCAAAAAACATAACAAAAACATCAAAACCAATAAAAAACATTATAATGTATATTATTCCTTGTACATACACATCTCAACAGACATGAACACAACATTTTGCACTACTCAACCGATGATCACCTATCCAATCAACCAAACAATCAACACATCTACACATGACCGTCTTCACAAGAATGCATCATACCTTTCAAACAAGACATGGTAATAGTTTCTTTGACAAGAAAATCTAGTTTGACTGATAAGTACTTTGTGATTTGTTATTTATTTTCATTTATTTATTTGTATCAGGTTGCTACGCTACTCTAGGATATCCACATGTGATTAGAGTAGCTAGGATGGCTCCTGATATCTTTTTCTTTGTTTGCTATTTATAGATTGTTCCAATGAGGGCATGTACTAATGGTGTCTACATGGGAAGTTCACTAAGCTATGTGATCTTATGCAAAACACAGTCATGGATCACTATGGCTTGCTAACTATACCATATACCTTGACCATTTGAACATGAACCAAAATGGAGGGTCCCTTTTTCTTTGTCTATGAGGCTTGCTTACAGGTACAATGCTCAAACTTGGTTCCTGCTACCTCATCCAAGAATGATACTACCATGCTCAATGATGAAAAATAAATCACTATGGATCATCATTCCATCTCATCTATTTATATTGCATTCTGTTGCATATCACCCATCGATTTACTCATTCATTATTCATATTTATTGTTTGTATGAAAGTGTAACAAGTAAAAATGGGAGAAAGCACTTAATATAAATTTGTCTTAGGTACAATCATGATGGAGTTCTTTGATACTTCATCTCACATCTGCATTCCACATCCACAATTTCTCACCCACTTGCACTCATATATCATGAACGCATGACATTATCATTCTATTACATTTAGTTGCATTCAATCTATTATCATTCACTTACATTTAGATTCATTACATCTATTTAGATATGCATTTAAGCACATTTATCTCTTCATTAATTTAAGTGCATCTAATATCATTTAGTTGCATTATCATCATTGCAACATTTCATATTTGCATTACATGCATTAAGATTCATTTTAGTGCATTTTCAGCAATCATTTCATTTTACTTCCATTTTAGTAACATGATTAGTCATTAACGTACATTCATTTAGTCATTTAGGTACATTTAGTTGTATCTTACTCATTGAACATCATTCATCATCATTTAGTTTGTTTAGTACATTCAATTACATTCATTTAGTTGCATTTAAGTACATTTGTTTCTCTGTTAATAAAGAACATTCATCTATCCATTTAGTGCATTCTTTGTAATCATTAAATATGCATTCATTTTATTATCACTTAAGTTTCATTAAGATTCATAATGATGCATTCATTATCTTGTAGTTGCATTACGGTGTAGTTATTCATTATCCTTTAGTTGCATTCATTTCATTATCATCTAAGTTCATTTATCATACATTTCACATCATATTGATTTGTTTAGGTTCATTTACACACTTTTACATGATTCCATCATTTAGTTGCATTATGTGTGTACGTTTATCATCATTTAAACATGCATTGATTCATTATGTATGTTCACTCATTTACTATCATTTAAACATTCATCTAGCACCATACATAACATTTGTATAAACCTTTGTTCATCCATGTACAATACATTCATCTAGAAACATACATAACATTTTAATTTTTTAATTTTTTTTCATATTAAACACCATACATCATTTACTCATATCATCATCTCATCATACTATCATACTATCACCATTCATTATTCAACTCATTATTTAGCATAAATCATCATCATTACATCACATTCATAGCAGTACAAAATCATCCATAAACATACACATGTAACCTACACATACATGTTAGGATAATCCATCTAGTACCCTTCTTACACGTGTTAGCAAATCATCCATAGCATGCATATAGAAATCATATCATCAACATGTACATCTAGAAAGTAAACAAAATCTCATGCATATAAAACATAACTCATAATCATCATCCTACATTAACACATACATCTCATATCATCACCAAAAATGTGATCTCATCATATTGTCATATATCGCATCATAAAGAATACATGTATTAGAGTCCAATGATGTCTACAAAAATCAGCTACCAAAGAGCCATCAAAGAATCAGTCTCATAACAAAGTAACAAATGCATAAAAATCTCTCTCAAATAGAACTCTAGCAAGATGTTGCTCGCCCACCACCCTCACCATCTTGTCGAGGAGGCCCCATAAGACCACCACTGTTCTACATCCTCTTAGATTGCTCCAATCTCGCCAATCGCATCTCAGAATAGCTCAATTCCCGCTGACTTACTGGCACCACCTGCTCGTATAATCCCTGCTAATAGCCAATCTCTCTGCCTGCCCGCCGCAACTCCCTCACCATCGCATCAGTCGAACCATGTCCCCGTGCTCCCTCCAACACCTAGACTCTATCCTGCACCTCCCTCAGTCTATCCACCAGATCATCTCTCTCTCACAATAAAACCCTCACCCCTGCCTCCCATGCAAAAACCTAAACATCCCTACCTACAACCTCTGCCTCCATATCCTCCAGCTCTGCCTGGATCGCTATCAACCAAGTCTGTAAGTGTACAATCATATGCTCCCATAGGTCTCCCTCTCCTCCTCCTATGGCTTCCCTACCCATCTCCATAGGATCATCTCCTCCACCTGTGGCTCCCTCTCCCATCATCTCATCACCACCCTCTTTCCCACCCACACCACTCCCTCCTACTCTTGCTACACCCTGTATCGGTGGACCCTGTGATAATCATAGAGGTTGTCCACCTCTACCTTTCCTCTATAATCATCCTCCTCCACCACCTCCACCTACTCCTCTTACTCCTCATCCTCCTCTCCTCCTCCATCATCGTCCCTTGTCATCCTCAAAAGGTGGTATGGGCTCGGTTGGATCTAAAATCTATGGAATCAAATGTGGAGTACAATATTATGTGTACTCCTCTATCATCCCTGCATCCACAATCTCTGGTCTCATCTCGCAAGGTCTCATTAGTAAAGTCTGGAACTCTGCCAAGGCCTAATCATATGCTAACACTGGTCCCCACTAAAATCTCTCTCATACCACCTGTGCATACTCCCCTGACCCCCTCGGCAATCCCTACCTCCGTCCAAACTGCCTTATCACTCTACATTGTAGGTTGTCCTACCAATCAAAAATCATGTCATAAATATATATGATAGGGCCTCTCCATCATCCTCCCAGGGCTCACAATCAATATATAGCCTCCATATCACTATATCTAAACCATCTAATGCCCACTATCAAAACTCTAGCTTCCCCAAGTGGGGATGGCTCATCATACCTCCATACATAAACACGCTGGGCTGATCTACCACCCTAAATCTCAAGAAGACTGGTCACATCACTAGCAGGTGCTCCCATGCCTAGATATGTAGTAATGTGATCCCTACCCCTAGAGACCATGTTTCTCGGTGTACCGCCTCATGTAGCTCCCTATACAGATGTGAAAGCACACATGGTCCCCATGCATAGTGGGTCCCATCAGTCACCATAAGCTCTATGACCTAGCCCCAACCCATGGCCAGTCAATGCGATTGTTGATCGGGGCAAAGCAAGCCCCCGACAATGCCTAATAAAACAACTGGTAGTGGCTCATACAATGCCACTATCTCCTCCCATGCTATAGAGCCATCATCAATATAAATGTTATATGCAAACATCCGCTACACAATTGTTGTCCCCAACTGCCAGTCATAGGTCACTAGCACCCCTCAGATTTGGATGTGTAGTATCCTCTATACATCCTCTAGCATCACTATCATCTCTCCCATCGCTAGGTGGAAGGTGCATGTCTCACTATGCCAACACTCAGCCAGTGTTGTCAACAGTCTACGATTTGTCCAAATCATGAGAAAATACATCATATTGTATAGATCAGTCATTGTGACACAATCTATCTCAGCCTCTATCAACTACTCTCGCAGCTACTATGTGGCCAGATGTCGCTCCCGCATTTGTAACATTGGAAAGTCCTCCTACACACATCAACAAATATCAATTGTTTTTCCACAAACTTTCTTAAGTTTTCAACCTAGACTATCAATAGATACTTTGATCAAGTATCTTCAGGTCTCAATAGGCAATTGATTATGGCAACTAGACTACATCAGGCATTTATCATAATGACCTTAGTCTCAACAGAGCTGCTATAATTTACCAAAACAACCAATCAAACAATCAACAAAGGCATCATGATATGTTCTCTACACATTGGGGCATTTTAATCACAATACACGCTATTCTGCTAATACAAGTGCTACAATTTGTGTACAAAAGCACTACAACTTATGCACACACACGCTAAAAAAACTACACAAACACGCTATAACCTAGCAATAGCACTAACACATTGACACGACAACGCTAAACTAACAAATGCGCTATTACTATGCCACAGATGTACAAAAACCACACAACAATGCTAATACTACTAGACAATAGCGCCATTGGGGCACAATAGCGCTATTTTAGGTGACAAAAGTGCTAAAACATAGTTTTAGCACTATTGTCTTGATTAGAGTTTGATGCAAAGCTGCTAGGGAGATAGGTGCAAATGAGGTTGTTTTACCCCTTCCCCTCCATATATATCCCCCTAGCCCTAAACTTACTTCACCCCGCTCATCGTCGTGGTCCTTGTCAACTTCTTACACCTCTTATTTCTCCATTTTCACTCTATTTTCTCCCGTTCTTTCACCATTACTTCTAATTTCTTCTAGTCTACCTCCCCCCAACTTCTTTCTCTTTTGCGAGAGATCACCCAATTTTTCAAAAAAAATTGGCCCATCTATCGATGGGGCATACCACCCACTAAATTTACATTTATGGGGCACATTATCTTCACACCTATCTTTCTTTCTTTGAAACTATGCGATAAACCGCACTATCTCAAAGAGGGGCAAATGTAGTCACATAAATCTATCCATTTAATTAAATGAATATTTACTATTTATTTGATTTTTATTTTTTTTAAGTTCTGCCATTTATTTGATTATTTAGCCATCAACCAACAATTAATTAAATTAACATTTAATTAATTCATCTCTAAACTTTTCTTCTATTAACTAAATAAATTATCCAATTTATTTAAATTAATTCATTAAACCACATCCTAAATCAATTAAATGAATAAACCATATTTATTTAATTTAACCCCTTTCCTCTAATAAATAAATAAATTAATATTTATTTAAATCACTAAACTACCCCACCCCACCCCCCCCCCCCCCCCCCCCCCGACTTGCATTTTCCTACAAATGCAAGTTGCACCTATTTCAAGTTGAAATAAAGTAATTTATTTTAATTAAAATCCTATTTTCCCTCACCCACCAAACCCACTAGACTCTTCTAAACCCTTCTAACCCATTCTAGACTCTTCTAACCCATTCTAGATTCTTCTAAACCATTCCTAATTAGCCTAATCCCATCCCCTAATTATTACCACATTCCTAAGAAAGTTGTAGTCACTTCTCAAAGCCTCAAATTCTTTGAAAAGCATTAAAAGCTTTATGTCTCCAACAAGTTAACCCCCAAAGTCTTCCAAACCCTTAATGGTTTTTACACAATCATTTATGGCTCTTACATAACCATTAATTGTTAAAATCAACTCACCCACATGGTTAGAGACTTTACCTCTAACTCAACCCCCATTTAACTCATGTGTCTCCTCAAGCATTCATTGCTTTTACCATGGTTATCCCCACTAACACTTGCACAAGAGTTTATCCATTGGATAAAGACATTATTCATTGGATAAAGCATTTATTCATTCAACCCAACCCAAACCTTAACTCTTAAAGTAACCCTCAATTCGTCTCAAGCATTTAATGCTTCTTTCCTCTCCTCTCAAGCCATCTCATGTTGACATTTGTCATCTTCGGATTGAGTTGAAAGGCCTCACATGGATCAAAAACCTATCAATCTTGGCCCTTCCTGAGATTACTCAATCTTGGCCATACATTACTCTATTTTTTCTATAAATAGAGCCTATTCCTTCATAATCCAGATCCAGAAAAGCTTGTATGCATCTAAGTTATAGTGAATTTGAGAGAGCATTTAAGAACATAATTTACTTTTGTTATTTCGGTTAAAATCAACATAGCTTAATTAGGTAATTTCTCTCATATTTTAGTTTGTTTATATTTTCATAGTCTTTTTAATGATTCTCATAATTCTTGAACCTCCATAAGACATCCATAATAGTGCAAAAAGCTACTGAAAGCTACACTCATTTGGAACTTGGAGAGGAGAGCAACAAGGGAGGAGAAACTATGAGCATGTTAGAGGGTATTTGGGGATGTTTTGTTGCATTCCTTCAGTTTTGTAGGCTTTCCATTATATGTTTGATATCTCTCTTGATATGCTTGCTTAGGATGTTATTTCTTTTGTCTTTTGTTTCTGATTTAAGGCTAACATCATTAACATTGATATTGTGTGTTTCTTTGTGCCTCCTAACAATCCTTTTTGTAGAGCATCAGATAACATTTATGAACTATCTCAGGATTGAAGAGACTTAGTTCATCTTCAATGAAATAATTGAGGCCATTCATGTATCTTGCCAAATTTTGCTTCTCACTCTCTTGCACCCTTTCTCTTACGCATACTTTGTGAAACTACTTTGTGTATCCACTCACATCCAAATTCCTTTGTCTTAGGCTGTGCAACTTCTTGTGCATTGTTACTTCATAATCCTTAGGTAAAAATTTCTTTTTCACCTCTACAACCATCCTCTTCCATGATGAGATGGGGTTCTTCCCTTCTTCTACTCTCTCATTTTGTGAGAAGTTCCACCAACTAAGGGTGGATACCTTCATCCTAGAATTAGCACTCTTCATATTTTGGTTCTCAGGCACATATTCACATTCAAAGTGGTTCTCTAAGGCCTTGAACCATTCCATGACTTCCTTTGGGTTCAGTTTCCCAGTGAACATAGGTAGGCTTGCTTTGTTGTCTCTGCTACCTACTCTCTCAAGGGTCTCAAGGAAACCTCTTTGATTTGCAGGTATCCTCTCTCTTGCCTGCAAAAGGGAATCTCCATTTTTACCTTCTTCTTCTTCTTCTTCTTCTTCTTCTTCTTCAGAGTCTCCTTCCTTCTTATCCATCTTACCCTTCAACTTATCCAATTCTTTTCTCATCTCTTTGTTTATTGCTACCAGCTCTCTTACTACCTTGGCCAATTCGATGTTGGTCATCCTTCTCCCATCAATGGTGTCTTCCTCGTCTGACATCTTGTCAACCTTCTTATTCCACCCTCAAGAACCTTCTGGGCTTTGATACCACTTGATGTAGAGTGGGCAAGTAGAAGGTTAGAAGACCCAAAATCACCCCTCTATGCCTAATCCAAGGCCTAATACAACCCCACAACTAGGGCTCTACACACACTAATGACAACCAATCATCCATTAAACTTCCTAGGAAGGGTTTGGAGTGTTTCACACCTAGGAGAACTCACCCTAACCTTCCAATCAAGTTTGGAACTCTCCTTTGTGCACCTGGGTCAAGAAACCTCTATTTAGGCCTAGTTTTAGTAGCCCTGCCAGACCGGTATTTATAACTTGGTTCAAAAAATTTCCAAAACACCCTTTGGAAAATTTTCAGATTTGAGTACCCTTTTTGGGATTATAGCCAACCCAAGAGACTGAGGTTTGACTCTTCTCCAACACACTAAGCACCTACTGTGGACACAAACCTAATACGCCCAATTAGGCTTGATTTTCAAAGAAACTACTTAAGGATGGATTTGAAGGACTAAAATCAACACTTGGACATGTTCACCTCTCCTCTAATGGGATAAACCAACCATCAAACTAGTCTCCATACACTCCCTTGGTGACTGTTTACTCTTTCCTCCTTGTAGTCTAGACTAGACACATTGTCTTGTTTAGCCTAGGTCTTGGTGGTAACCATACCAATCCTCTCCCTAATTCCACCCATTTGCAATCTCAATGTACACTCCCCTAACTTTCATTTTCAAAAAGGTCATGGAATTCCACCATGGAATTTACAAGTTAGGGCAACATCTTGAGTGAAACCCCATGAACAGTGGTTTGTATGACAGTTTTCAATAAACTAACAACTACTCGCTCCAAAATATGCTAAATAGAGTTATATCACCTTAATTAGAACCTAGACTCACACCACAACACAACCACTTCAAAGTGTCATTCAATCAAATCCTTTGTCAGACCATATTGTACGAAAAACAACAAGAATTGGGCAAAATCAGAGTTTTTTTATTGTTCAATCCACCAAATATTCACACACACCATCCAACTTGAACATGGATGATATCAAAGGCCTAAATAGGCCTTCCCCCAATGGATATAATAGTTTTCAAATGGTAATTACCATTGGAACCTCTTTTCCACAACCGGTGGGAATGTTGCTTAGCAACTTTTTATAATTTTGCATATTTGACACTTTTGATGTGCCAAAGTCCCAAATGGACTTTGTAGACCTATCCTAGGCCTAAAACTAAACAAATAAACCTATCAACATTCTACCTACACTTCATGAACCCCATGGCCTAATTTGGTCTCTAGGTTTATAAATGACCTTCGAGCCAATTGGCCTTACAAATGGGTTCCTTATTACATCAAGAGGATCCAAACTAATCTAACACACCAGCTTAGGATCTAAGACCTATCTAGTACTCAAACAACAAATGGAACCCATAGGGTTCCCTGCACCAATGTGTCCCATTTTTTTACAGTGGAAACATGCCATTCCAGATGCTCTCCAGGGTCCAACATTGCCTCTATCAGTTCTTCTCTAGCAAATCATAGCCACATGACCATAGTTGTGACAAATTAAACATGTCACATTCCATCTATTCTCCATTTCATATGGACTAGACCAGTTCATATAAGGTCTCTGCCAAGTAGGGTTCCTCTAGTCATTGTAAGATGTTTGTCATTCACCATTAGACCTTTTACTCATGTAATATATTTGATTTTTCACTCGTAACTTGAAATCAATAGCTCTATGCCCATACTTGTTGCAATTGAAGCAATATCCATCAAAACTACTAGGCTTATATCCTTCATATGCATTAGGTCTATATCCATCAAAAGTATTTGATCTACTTCTACAAACATTTGTAGTATGACCTACCTTATGACAATTAAAATATACTAGTTTGTAGGTTCTCTTACCGATGTTCTTCTTGGTCTTTGGTGCAGATTTGGCTTCATGCATGGTGTCCTTGGTACCAGATGGCTCTCCTTGTATATCTCCTTTCTACCTTTGTCTAAATCTTCTCATCAAGAATAACAGTACTCTTGTTGAATTTAGCTAATAACTCATTTGCATTATCCAAATCCTTGGTAAGATCCTCATTCTTCTTTGTGAGACTTTCTCTAAGAGGCATAGCCATGTCTAGATCTACTTGTATTTCCTCTTTTTCCTCTTTGGTCTTATGAATTTGTGCATGCAAGGTACCAATCTCTTGGTTCAACTTAAGGATCTCATGCTTCTTATTTCTTATTTTGTCTTCAGCTTCCCTCCTGGATTTGAACTCTTGGCTCATCCTGATGGTAAGGGTTTCCAACTCTCTTCTTACATTTGTCTTTTCATCATTCACCTTTTCAACCTCATTAGACAAGGCATCATTGGTTGCTTCCTCAGATGAACTTCTTGCATTGAGTTCCAACAACTGCTCAACCAACTCTCTTTTCTTAGCTAATGAAGCTTCGTACTTGATCTTTAGTTCATCAAGGGCTTCTTTAGATTCTTCAAGCCTGTTTGAAAGCTCTTCATAACTCATTGAACCTTCCCCCATGTTAGCCTTAGAGATCCTTCCCAAGCAGTTAAGCCTTAAGGGAATTAGGCTCTAATACCAATTGATAAACTTATAAGGCACTAAGAGGGGGGGAGGGGGTTTGAATCAGTGCAAGAAATAACTTAATAAATTTGATAACTACTTTTACCGACTTGAAAATCAATAAGCATACAAGAAATATAGTCACATAAGTAAACATC